>NC_135478.1:227077873-227348227 GCF_052094955.1 Ictidomys tridecemlineatus
CCGTACTGGGGGTCCCAGGGTGCTGGGCCTTTTCTGATCCTGTTGTTCTCCAGGTGTGGGAGTAGTGTTCTCCACCCACAGGGCTCCAGCTACCGCCCAACTTCTCAGGCCATCTCAGATCCCAGCCTGTTGTAGGGACAGACGAGGCAAGGCACCGAAGATAGCAGGAAACAGTTTTATTGGGCTGCAGCCAGGTTCAGAGGGCACAGCCTTGGCTGTAATCAATCAATCCCCTGAACCCCAAGTTCAGGGAGTTTCAGAGTTTTATACCCAGCGTGTAGGGGGAAGGGCTCAGAAGTTCCCAGTCTGCAGAAGTTCACATAAAAGCAGCTTTTTCTTTCACTGTTCTGGGCAAGTTAACTCTTCTTCTTCTTCTTCTTTTTTTTTTTAAAGAGAGAGAGAGAATTTTATTATTTATTTTTTAGTTATTAGCGGACACAACATCTTTGTATGTGGTGCTGAGGATCGAACCCGGGCTGCACACATGCCAGGCGAGCGCGCTACCGCATGAGCCACATCCCCAGCCCCCAAGTTAATTCTTCAAGAACAACACCTGAGAAGGGGAGAGCTTCTTCTCCCCTCTCTTTCCTCCCCCTGCCAGCTGTTACCATGGGCCCATTTGTAACTTATCTTAAAAATGTAGACATCTCTGTGAAGCCCAGCTCAAGGCCAGAGGCCTTGTTTGCACAAAGTACTCTACTGGTTACTAGTTTGTGAAAAACTAGTCAGGGGGTGTCCAGCACCTGGAGTGCTGATATCTTCTTGGCCAGTGGCCAAGTAAACAGGGTGACATGAAAATAGGAAGTTTATCTACAACGGACTCTTGCTGACAGACCTAAAATCAGCCATGGTGGGGCTGGGGATGTGGCTCAAGCGGTAGCGCGCTCGCCTGGCATGCGTGCGGCCCAGGTTCGATCCTCAGCACCACATACAGACAAAGATGTTGTGTCCGCCAAAAATAAATATTAAAAAATTCTCTCTCTCTCTCTCTCTCTCTCTCTCTCACTCTTTCTTTAAAAAAAAAATCAGCCATGGTGAAGAGGGCTTCTCTGGAGAAAGGGGGTGCCACTTCAAGCCCTCCTCCAGTGTGTCGTCCACCACACGGACTACTGTGGTGGCCGCGTCACAGCCATGTCTACAGCCATTGAGCCCCCAACTTATTCTCTATAAGCCCCTGAGATCTTTTTTTGGGGGGTATTCAGGATTACTAAGCATGGTATCACCACTGAGCCACACTCCTAGCTTCCAGAATAGTCTTTTAAAGAATGCCAAGCCATTTCTTCTTTTTCTTTTTGGTGCTGGGAATTGAACCCAGGGATGCTTCACCACTACGCTGTATCCCTAGCCCCACCCCCTACTTTCTTTTTTGGTGCTGGGGATTGAGCTCAGGGGCACTGAGCCACATCCCCAACCCTATTTTATATTTTATTTAGAGTCAGGGTCTCAGTGAGTTACTTAGCGCCCCAGTTTTGCTGAGCTGGCTTTGAACTCAGCCTCGGGAGGCGCTAGGATTACAAGACATGCGCCACTGCACCTGGCTCCACTTTTTTTGAAACAAAAAAGAAATTGTTAAGTGGCCCAGGCTGGCCTCGAACTTGGGTTCCTCCTACCTCAGCCTCCCAAGCAGCGGGGATTACAGATGTGTGCCACCACAACGGCCACACATTGTGCTTTTAAAATCCTTTGATATGTCCACATCTAGACAACAACTTTTACACTTCTGGGGTGGGATATCACCTCTTCTCTCTGGCCTGTCTTCCTCAACTCATCCTGTACCATTCTCCTGACCCTGGGCCTGCCACTAATCGGGATTCCCTGAAAGCACCGTGCTTCTTCCAGGGTTACTAAAATCTTGGTCCTTGTCCCTGTTGCCAACCCAATAATGAAGACATGGTTTTGGGAAAAAAGTTTATGGCTTTGCTAGCAAAGGAGAAGCACAGGGGACTTTTGTCCCAGAGGCAGTGATTCTGCCCTTCAGGGGAAGCCGGGGGCCACATTCCCAGTATTCTCTGTTGTGATTCACTTGTTAATTTGGAGAGAGTCCTTTCTGAGATCTTCTGGTGCCACCGCCAAAGTCTGCATTACTTCATTCCCGTGGAGGGTGTGTGGGAAGAAAGGTGACTCGGTTTCCCCTGAGATTAGGGAAGGGGAGAGATTAGGGAGGAGCAGGGAGACCGCTGCAGGGGCCGAGCAGCCTGGGCCGGGTGGAAAGCTCGGGTGGAGCCCTGTTCCAGTACTTTATTACCATTTTCACAGAGGACTCGGGTTCATGAAGTGCAACCAGCAGAGCCTAAGGAAAGGGGGAGGGGCTTCTGAGGTCTGCGCATCCCTGGCCACGCTGCCCGCTGCCCCGGGCATGCCAGCGGCTGCCGAGTGAACAGCGCCTGCACTCTTCCCTGGTCTTGTTCCGTCCCCGCTGGCTCAGGGCAGGGTCTCCATCAGGGTTGTCTAAGAAGGCCAGGATGTCCCCACAAGAGAGCCACAGCCCTAACACTGGGGCTCTGCTGGACTCTGGGGATCTGCCACTGGCCCTCAAGCCAACTACATCACTCAAGGCTGAGGTCACCAGGCCAAGGAACTCTCTTCCCTGGCAATATTCTACTTGCTCAAGCCCCGCCTGAATTTCTTTCTTTTTTTCTTTTTTCTTTTTTTTAATATATTTATCTTTTAGGTGTAGATGGACACAACACAGTGCCTTTATTTGTATGTGGTGCTGAGGGTCGAACCCGGGTCCCGCCGTGCTAGGCCAGCGCTCGACCGCTGAGCCTCCATCCCAGCCCCCGCCTGAGTTTCTCGATGACTTAATTGGATGTGTCTCCCTAAGAGCTGCTGGGGGACACTGGGGCCGCTGCTCCAGGCCGACGGGCTCTGCTACTTCTGCGTTTTCAGGGCCATCTGAGTCGGGGCTACAGGGAGCTGAGGTCCACGTTCGGTGTGAGGCTGGCTTTTCCGCTTTGGGAAGCTCCATCCACTGTGGTTAGCAATAACCAGGGTCTGTCCCAGGCAGAGGTGTCCTTACTCTTTTTGATAAGGAACTATGATGGAAAATGAGGATGGGTGCATCTTAGGAACTTTTTGTTGTTGTTAAGAGTGTTAAGAGACTTTTCTAAGATTTTACACTGTGACGCTAAGGACAACAGAAAACTCAAGACAGCTAGGCCAGATGATATGTATTTGTAATCCCAGTGACTCGGGAGGCTGAGGCCGGAGGATTGTAAGTTTGAGGTTAGCTTCAACAAATTAGTGAGACTGTCTCAAAATAAAAAAAACAAAAAGGGAACTGGGGTTGTGGCTCAGTGGTAGAGGGCTTGCCTAGCATGTGAGAGCCCTGGGTTCGATTCTCAGCACTGTATATAAACAAAATAAAGGTCCATTGAAACTAAAAAGATATTTTTTTTAAAAAAGGCCTGGGGCTATAGCAGTGGTAGAGATCCCCCTGGGTTCAATCCCCAGTACTGAAAACAGACAAACCAACAAAAAAGCTCTAGTTTACTGGAAGGTGGGTCACAGAGATTCTCCGACCCACAATCCCTTGTATCCTGACGGGTGCTTGCCTCCTTTCTCCACCCACTCAAATACTGCCATCACCCACAGGAGCAGGCTGTGGCCAGATCCCTCCAGACACTGCAGGGTCTCTATCCCCGAGACCCCAGTGAAAATCAGGAGGGGTGTAAACCTCCAATGAACCTATGTAAACACCTGTGAATATTTTCTACCTTCATGAAAATGGAGCATTAAGGGAAGCCTTGTAAATGAAGAGACTGTCAATGGCATCTCTGCATCTTAAACGACTGTCAGTGGCTAGTGTACAATTGCATTCTCTTTACCATCTGTTGCTTGCTGAAAACTTCAGTATGTCTTTCCAGGGAAATTTAATGAGGGACTCAAGTTAAAAAAAAAAAAAAACACTTTTTCTAGATGTGTACACTGACCTTTTCTTGTCTGAGTGAGAAAGAAAAGTTGCTGAAGGTTGCTTTGTGTGAGACGTGACGAGAGCCCCCCAGTCTGCACCCGCGGGCCCTAACCCTCCATCTGCTGGGCCGCGAGGGGCCAGTCAGGCATTGGCTACCCTGGTTCCACCAGTTTTCTATAATCATGACACAGTCTCTTTTTAAAATGTGGTTTTATTAACTCACTCTTGGCACTGAGGATTGAACCTGTATGCTTTGAATACAGCCCTTGCTGCTCTGGCACTGCAGCTTATCTTTTAAAAAACATTTCTTTAGTTGCCAATGGACCTTTATTTTATTTATAGGTGGTGCGGAGAATTGAACCCAGGGCCGCACGCGTGCTAGGCCAGGCTCTACCACTGAGCCACACCCCAGCCCCTACGTTTATTTTTAAAATGGCCTCGTTTCTTTCTCCCTGCTCTTCCCTAATCTCTGCGCCTCCCTATCTCAGGGGAAACAGGGTCACCTTTCTTCCCCATCCAAGGCAGATTTATCTGTCCCTGAGCACACACCCACCACAGGAAGGAAGTAATGCAGACTTTGAGGGTGGCACCAGATGATCTCAGAAAAAACTCTCAAATTAACAAGTGAATTACAACAGAGAATACTCGAAATGTGGCCTTGAAAAGCCCCCAGCTCCCACTGACCAGCAGAATCACTGCCTCTGGGACAAAAGTCCCCTGTGCTTCTCCTTTGCTAGCAAAGCAATAAATCATCTTTTTTCTTTTTCTCAAAACTGTGTCCTTGTTATTAGATTGACCTGGGGCACAAGGACCAACCTTTTGGCAACAAACCCAGGGATACTGCACCACCGAGCTACTTTTTATTATATCCAGAGCCCTTTTAATTATAGCGAGCCAGGGTCTTGCTAAATTGCGGAGGCCGGCCTCCAACCTGTGATACTCCTGTCTCAGCCTCCCGCATGTGCCACCACACAAGGCCCCATTTATCTCGATTAACTTCTGTGTTTAATAAAAATAATCTTTATAAAGCTACAAAAAATTATGTTGCAAATAAATGTCATAGCATATTTCAGTTTTTCTTTGGAGATCCGACCCAGGGTGCATGCCAGGCAAGAGCTCTACCAAGAAAGTGGCACCCCAGCCCAGAGGGGTACTTTTTAGTTTTTTTCTTTTCTTGCCTGAGTTTTAAGTGGAGAGACCATGGTTTTACCTGACAAGGGAGAACTGCGCCCTGACTTGACACTCTTTCCTTGCATCTCTGCCACCTACCCCAGCGGAGCCTGGGAGCATCGCAGCCCCACTAGAAAAGACAGTAGGCAGAATTTGGTCCTGGCTCTATGTGGGCATGCCTGCATTAGGGGAAGCCAAAGTACCGCATCCCCTTCCACGTCCCAGGTTGGGTGACCTCGTCCCCGCTGGCCACGTAGTGAAGGACACCGTGGCTGGGTTTTACTTTCATCTATAAAGGAGTGGGTTTTCCAGGTCCCCACACACACAGGTCCCTGAAGGGACTCTGCTGACCCCCCAGTGGGGGTGCGAAATCCTGCCTGGGCGTCCTTCCTGTAGGTCTTGCCCAGACCCTTTATTTACGTGGTGGGAAAACAGACCCACAGTCAGCTGTGGAAGAAGGAGTGATGGGGAGGGTGGACGCCGTCTGCCAGGGGCCAGCTCTACAGAGCTGCTCCCCCTTGGCCCCAGCCCCAGCCACAGCCTGGGGGGGGCGGTGGACAAGGATCATAGAACAGAGGGCAGAAGGGGTCCCAAAGTGTTTTGTTTGTTTTTTAGTTACTCGGAGCAACTGTCACTACTCTAGAAAGCTTGTCTCTCTGGGTCCATGAAAGTCTCCATACCTGAGCCTGGGCTTTGGGCCCCTCTCCTTGCCAGTCAACTTCTGGGCTTCATTTTCTAAAAAAGATGAAGAAGAAACAGGGTGGGTGGGTCAAGCTGTAGGGGATCTAAAATGGTTTCCTCATTCCCTGTCACCTGAGGCCACCTCCCACCTGTCCCTCCCCCACAGTCTGCCCCGAGGGTTTGGCTCAGGCTCCCTGGCTCCAGGAGCTGGACAGCCCCAGCGCCAGGCTGCCCGGGGCAAGTCTATCCCAGGCAGAGCAAGCCTCTGCCCCGCCTCTCGAAGCCCAGCCCAGGATAAGCCCTCATCCATGTTTAATTTCAGCCACAATAACCTGGGACAGACTCTCAGCAACTCCCTGCTCAGGCAGAAAGAAAAACGAAAAAGAAATGTACTTATGTTCTGCTGCAATTTACTCAGCAGAGTGATTAATCAATTAATTATTCCATTCATGGCACTATTCAAAAGCATCTCTGAGTGTCTACCATATGCCTCCTTGTATTGTTGGAGAGGCCGAGCAGCCAGAGGGGAAGGCTGCAGGGAAACGAGGCTAGGAGGGCTGACGACAGAGAGGCATTGACAAGTGGGCCTGGGGCCAGCCATCGACTGGCTGGGCTCCCTGCCTCTTGTCCCCAAACGCCACCGATCTATTAGTTCCTAAGTTCTCTGTCCTCACCCCTTGACCTCTTCCTCCAATTCTCTTTCTCACGTATGTTTTCTACACAGCCAACAGAGAGGTTGTTTTTAGGTGAAAATATGCCTAAAGCTCTTTCTGGCTTTAAATTCTTAAGATTTCTCTGAACTTCAGGAAAAAGAGCTCCTGAACAGACGTAGGAGGCCCCAAGAATGGCCTCGGCCCCTCCGCAGCCTCCCTCCCTGTGGCTCCCGGCTGCAGGCCTCCCCTGCTGGCCACACTAAGCTGTGCCGAATCTTAGCCCAGGTGTGCTGCTTCATTCTGTCGTAACAACAGTCCTATTATTTCTCTCCCATGGTCTCCAGGTTGAGGAGAGTTGCTGAGGTTCGTCTCCAACGAACTTTCAATCCTCCTGCTTCAGCCTTCTGAGTTGCTGGGATTACAGGGGTGCACCCCACGCCCAGGCTTTTGTTAACCAGATCAGTAACACCAATAGCAGCAGGCCTGGTGAGGGTACCTTTATCCTCTAAGATGCTGACCCCTTGTATTTCAATTATCTGCTTATTCTTGGGTCTTCACCATTCCCTTCAAGTCTGAGGGCTGTCCTCACGTATATTTGCAACTCCAGTGCCACGCATAGGTAGATTTGCATTATAGTGAGTCACCGCTGCGTGTTGGTTGTCTGGGCGTGGCGGGACTTGGGAGGCAGAGGCAGGAGGATTGCAAGTTTGAGGCCAGCTTTAGCAACTCCACATGACCCTGTCTCAAAATCTAAACAAAGGGCTGAGAACAGTAGCTCAGTGATAGAGTGCTCTTGGGTTCAATCTCCAATATCTTACACAAATTTCATACATATCTACATGGTCCTTAGTGGGATTAACCAGGGACATGTAGCGACATGTCTGCATGACTATATGGCTCCTGGTTTGAAGAGAAGGCCACAGTCTGCAGCTCTGCACCCAGGGGATAAGCAGAGAAACGCACACCCGAGCAGCGACTGCCCGGATGCTATGGCCTGTCCTGCGATGCTGCCGAGGAGAGTGCTCAGGGAACCTGCTCCTCTGCCGTCAGGGTCCTGACAACTACCATTCCTTCCTGAGTCCCTTGTTCTCATCCAGGCCGAGCTGGAACCGGCCTTTCCTCCAGTGCCCGCTGTGGACGGTTAGGGAGGTAGAGACGTGCACTGGGAGCACCTCCTGGAACGGCTCGGCAATGGCAATGTTGTTTTATTATTGCTCCTGCCACTGATGAGCTGCCTAGCAATCAGATGTGGCTTCTCTCCAGGATGCTGCTCTGGACTTGGTGATTTCTAGTTTTATTTGGAGGGACCCTGAACCCTGTTTGCCGTGGAGTCGCTGCTGATTCCCCAAGGTCTGCTCCTGGGCGTTGGCAGAAAGGGCTGTCTGTCCAGCTTCCTGTGCGGACCTCGTGCTGGAGCCTCCAGGACTGGCTTCGCTAAAGACAAGGAAGTAGTTTCTTGTCATCGGGAGTCCCCCTCTTCTCCTCACATCCTGTCCTAAGTGACAATGCCTCTGTCTCCATTTCCACTTCATTTTGGATATTCAGACTTATTCTCACTGACTTTTTTTAGGTCTGATCTTGTTTATCTTTTACTCTTAAAATTCTTTTTAAAAAAATTACAGTTGTAAATGGACAGCGTGCCTTTATTTTATTTTATCTTCTATGTGGTGCTAAGGATCAAACCCAGTGTGCGTCACAGGTGGGCAAGCGCTCTGCCACTGAGCTGCAGCCCGAGCACCAGAATCCTCATTTCTGATGGGGAGCTCTCAGCGTCTCCTGGAACTCTGTTTCCGCGTTTTCCTTGGCTTTCTGCCCTCTCTTGGCGAGGAGTTGAGCTCATCCAGTAGCCTTCTCCTTATTTTTCTCTGCGTGCTGTTGCTTCAGGGCAGAGCGCGGGTGTTCGTGTGGCAGGACACGTGGAGTAACAGGACACTCTGTCTTCGGTGCCTTGGTCCTGAGTTTCTTGGCTTCCTGGACAACATATTGGTGGACATGTCGTCTTTAGAAAGACTGACAAGTTTATGGATCCTGCTAGCTCTTTTCCACCCCAGGAGAGAAGGCACAGTAGAATCTAAGTCCAGGAATATCCTGGTTTGCTCTTCATAACAGCCAAGCTGAGAGTCCCAGGGTAACCCCAACAGACGGAGCTCTCTCTCCGGTTTTCCGTGATCTTTAACAGGAGTGCCCCGTACTCAGTGGCGAGTGAACGTGGCCATGGGTTGGGACTCCCTGCTCCCTGGGGAAACACTGTTTGCCCTTCCTACGATTGATCAGATCACACAACCCTTCCATTCTTCAGCAGCAACTTCTGTGGCCACAGACTTCTCATAAAAAGTAAAGTCTGCATTCATTGTCAGCTTCAATGAGTTTCTTCCAAGCCAGTGGAAGGACATATTTCCGCACTGACTTTTTAGAAACTCCAGCAGAGCCATGTGCAATGGCACACACCTGTAATCCTAGCATGTCAGGAGACCTCAAGTCCACAGCCACCGTCAGAAACTCAGCAAGACCCTCAGCTCATTGGTAAAGGGACTGGGTTCAGTCCCCACCACCATACATGCATACATACAGACATGTAGACCCAGAATTCCTTCCTGAAGTTCTGTTTTGTGTTTTTTCTGCCCATGAATGTTACAGGCAAATACAAGGGTGCTTAGTCTGCTCTTTGTCGCCTGTTTTCAGATTCCACTTGGATGCACAGGGGTGAGAGAAGGGGATAATGGAGCTGGGGGCAGGCTCTGGACATCCCGCAGCTTCCCACCCTTTTACTCAGGGGAGTTAAAATGTACATGGACGGGGACAAGACCTAAAAGGACATGTCATTCTGACAGGTACATGTCAAAAGCAAGCAGAGGCAATACTGCCCTTTTATTTTGGAGACACTCAAATATTATGGACTGATCTTATGTTGAAGAGGCTTCAATTAAATACAAAAACAAAAATGCAGTCGAGCTCATTCTCTCCCTTGTGAACTCATTCCATTAGCAGTTCCCAGCACCTCGCACTGGAGTGCAGGAAGGGCCTTAGGCTTGAGACCTGGGCCTCCCTTGAGCTTCTATCCCTGCCTGTTTCTCTAGCCATCTCCATCTGGACCACGAAGACAGCTGCCTTGGAGAATTTTCTGAAATTAAGTTGAGGATGCTCTGGGCCTACGCCCCCTTTCTCTGCCAGGGAAGATGGTTCTGCAGTGTTTCCACGAGATACTTAGTCCCACCAGTGAGATCAGCTAGACACATCCGTCCAGGAGAACAAGACAGGTGCCAGATTGGTGCTCTGGCTGTCCCTACATAGAACTGAGTTTCACTGTCCTGATGATGACTCCAAGACTACTCCAAGCTTTGGCAAGCTGGGTGAGGTGGGTGCAGAAGCATGAATCCAGCCTCAAAGATAAGAAATTGGACATGGCCTTGGGATGGATCATCGGCTTGTATTCAGGTTAGAATCCCAAAGACAGCCCCCTGAACTGTGCCCTAGGTCGGAATGACAACCTAAATGATATCAGAAAGCAATAATGTGCTCCAGTGCTAAGTTTTGGGCCAAAATAGCTGTACAGAGGTATTATCAACACGTGATAAACTGCATATAACTAAAGGTTCCTATTTGATCTGTTTTGATACAGTTACATGCTCAGGAGACTGTCAACACAACCACATGAATATACTCACCACCCCCTAAGTTTCCTTATGTCCTTTATGTTTTTTATTACTATGGGATTGAACTCAGGGGCATTCTACCACTGAGCCACATCCCACCCTTTGGTTTTTAAATTTTGAGATAGGGGTCTTGCTAAGTTGCCAAAGTTGGCCTTGAACTTAGGATCTTCCTGTCTCAGCCTCCTGAGCTGCTGGGTTCACACGTGTGTGCCACCGTACCCGGCTCCTTTCACCCTTTTATAGCCATCTGTCCTGTCTCTTCCCACCTCTCAGCCCCTTTTCATACTCTGTGTCATGTACCAAGGTCACCATACACATTGTCCTGTACATCAGGTTGTATTTGCTAGGAATTTGCTAAATAGAACCAGACAGTTTACACTCTTTTACATCTGGCTTCTTTTACTTAATACAGTTTTTCTGCAGTTCATCCATGCTAGATTTCACTGCACGCACGCACCAGTTTGTCTGTCAGCTGGAAAGGGCCATTTGGGTTGCTCATTTAGGTGCTCAGCAATGTTTTGAGTTTTCAGTAGACCTCCTTTGCACATCCTTTGTCATAGTTATCCCAAAGTATTTAATTCTATTTAAACATTTTAAAAGTTTCAAATTCCAATTGTTCTTTGTTTAAATATAAAGAATAATTGAGTTTTGTATAATGATATTGAATGCTACAAACTTGCTAAATTCTAGTTAGTTCCACCAGTTATTTTTGCAGATTCCACTGAGTTTTCTACACAGATGATCATGTCATCTAGGAATGGACATAGTTTTATTTTTCTTTGCTTTACTACTTCCTTCCTTTTATGTATTTACTTTTCAGCGTTATTGAGAACATCTAGTACCCTGCTGAATAGAAGTGGTGAGAGGAGACATCTTCGCTTTGTTCCCCATCCTAGGGAAAAGCACGTCTCATCATTAAGTCTGATGTTAACTCTCTTTTCCATAGAAGCTCTTTTCAAGTTGCAGAAAACCTGTCTATTCTTTAACCCTTCTATTCTTATTTTGCTCAGAATTTCTGCTAAGAATGGATGAGGGATTTTATAAAACGCTGTTTTTAAAGTATTTTTAAAATTTCTAGCTGTACATGGACACAACAGCTTTATTTTATTTATATGGTGCTGAGGATAAAACCTGGTGCCTCACACATGTGAGGCAAGCGCTCTACCACTGAGACACAACCTCAAGCCTCTGAAATGCTTTTTCTGCATCTCTTGAGATGATTTTTTCCTTGAGTCTTCGACTAGAGTTGATTAAATTGATTTCTAAGTGTCAAACCAACTTTGTAGTCATGAGATAAACCCAACTTGGTGATGCTGTATAATTTTTTTTCTATATTGGTGAGATTAGTTAAGAATTTTGGGGCTGGGGATGTGGCTCAAGTGGTAGCGCGCTCGCCTGGCATGCGTGCGGCCCGGGTTCGATCCTCAGCACCACATACAGACAAAGATGCTGTGTCCGCCAAATACTGAAAAATAAATATTAAAGTTCTCTTTAAAAAAAAAAAAAAGAATTTTGTATCTATGTTCATGAGGAATATTAATTGATGGTTTTCCTTCTTGTAATGTCTGTCTGGTTTTGATAACAGAGTAATGCTGTTGCCATAGAATGAACTAAGAAATATTCTCTCCTTTTTGATTCTCTAGAAGAGTTTATGTAGAATTAGCATTACTTAGTTTCTCAATATTTTATAGAGTTCAAAATTAAATTCTTATAAATGTAAAAAAAAAATTATTAAAGACTGAAATAAAGGTTGAAGGTTACTGGGTGAATCCCACCCAGCTCATACTTTTAGACTGTCTCAGCCTTTCTGTCTTTGAACCATTTTATAACTCTGTAAATTGTAGAAAAATGATAATGATGTAAATAATTCTTGTCCATAAACATGCAGATTACTGATGATTGGGGGAATGTAATTTCTCATTGCCCTGTGGACAGATCAGTCTTGCATACATAGTTAAATCATTTTATATCATTGCCTGTTTTTTTAATTACTTTTTGAATCAGTTGTAATATTTCTTGTTTCCCTATTACTTTATTAGTCAAGTAAAATCTTTGATTTTACCTTAAAAATAATCTTTCAACACAGGACTCTTGAGAATTTCAGGTACAGACTTTGCTTGTTCTGAGTATGATGAGGCTGATTAGTTGATAAACACGCACTCAAGGTCTCTTCCTGTAAATGGTAAAGATTATTTCTAGAGAAAAGTCATTTTAACCATTTGACCCAGCTATCCCACTCCTTGGTTTATACCCAAAGGACTTAAAATCAGCATATTATAGTGACACAGCCACATCAATGTTTATAGCAGCTCAATTCACAATAGCTAGACTATAGAACCAAACTAGGTGTCCCTCAATAGATGAATGGATAAAGAATATTGCTCAGCTTTAAAGAAGAGTAAAATTATGGCTTTTGCCAGTAAATGGTTCGAGTTGGAGAATATCATGCTCTACCACGCGGCCTGCGCAGTGGTTTCATTAATGAGGTTCTAGGCATAAAGTTAGTTAGAAGAGATCGAAATAAAAACACAAGACTCAATTACCTTATTTCTATTGCTAGGTCCTAGACGGCTCCCCTCTGGTTCCCTCCTCCAACCGCCCAGCAGGGCAGCAGGGATTACTCAGGGCTAGCAGGAGAGAGAGAGCGAGCACGCCGCCCGGGGATCAGCTTTTTATTGGGGAACAAGAGATTCAGGGGAGAATTCCATCCAATGAAGGTTGAGGGGGGGCTGCACTCCAAGGTCAGGGTCAGTGATTGGTTCCCCGGGGTCAGTGGTCAGGCACTCCCACACACGGATGGGCTCTCTCATCAGGAAAGGGTCAGGAAAACTTCAACTTTGCCAAAGTGCCTCAGGCCCTTAACGGGAGTCGCTCAATCACGTGTTAGAATGGCTTCCCACATCGTGCTAAGCAAAATAAGCCAATCCCACAAAACCAAAGGCTGAATGTTTTCTCTAATATGTGGATGCTAATTCACAATAAGGCGGGGGCCACTAGGGAAGAATAGCGTTACCTTAGATCAGGTAGAGGAAAGTGATGGGAGGGGAGAGGACGGGATGTGGGGATAGGAAAGATAGTAGAATGACACAGACATTATTACTATATACATATAGTATGTGACTGCATGACCAATATGTTTCTGCAACATGTACATTTCAAAAAATGAGAAATTATACCCCATCTATGTATATCAAAGTGCATAAATGCATTCTACTGTCATGTATAACTAATTAAAAAAATTAAAAAATTTAAAAAAAGATTAAAGAGAGAATTGGAATTTGTTTTCTCCTTTCTAAAAATCATCTATTGAGATAGACAATTTGTGAGCTACGTCCCCAGACCTGTTAAATTTAATCTTGAGACAGGGTCTTGCTAAATTACCCAGGCTGGCATCAAATTGCAATCCTCCTGCTTCAGCCTCCTAAATTGCTGGAATTACAGGCAAGTGTCACTGCTCCAGGCCTAATCTCTATTCTTATAGATGAGGTCATGCATACATTCTCTTAATCTTTGCAGGCCCATATCTTTATTCTTAAAATAAAATTAGATTTGATATTTGAATTCTCATCCATTTAAAAAATTTTACAATAATGGAGAAAAATTGGAAGTATTTAATTAACTTTTATGTGTCTGTCAATCTATCCATTCATGCATTCATCCCTTCATTTTACAGAATCTTTCATGTGTAATGCATCATGCAAGCTACTGAAATGACGTCTGAGATGTAGCCCTGCCTTCAAGGTTGTCATGGGGGATCTCTCCTGTTGGGGTGCATGGGACAAAGGGATGAAGAAAGTGCCTTGAAGGGTCTTTACTAGACCCTCTAGCCATGTTAGAGGAACTGCTAATCAATCAATTAATTAATTAATTAACAATCAGCAAGTGGCATCCAGTGGGGGAAGTGTGGCTGAGTTTCCAAATGCTAATTATTGGCCCCTTTATGAAGCTGAGACAGTTAGGGCAGATCGTGGCAGGATCCCAGATGAGTTGGCACAGACCTTGCAAGGAGGCTGTGACTCTCATTTGTACCAGTGTGCTTGCCAGTTTTTATCTAGTGAGATTAATTAGAACTTTTAGAAGTGTAAGTTAGAGCCATAAAATATTAACATTCATGTCATTGGTAATCTGTAAGAGTACTGAAATAGCCCAGGGCAATTTCAGCGTATGGTTGCTTTGAGTGGTATTGAGGGGTTGGTTTTCTGCTCCCTTTGAAGTAAAAGTTCCTCAGTGGTCTGCTGAGTGCCTCTGGAAATTCATCAAATTGGTCTTGGATGTCTCACTTCCCTGGTGTCTGTGAATTCATGCATTCTTCTCCCTCATTCCTTTCATGCTTCTCAGAAAATGTGATGCTATCTTCATGCACTGGTCACATGCTGCATTTGGACTCACAGTGGTTAGTCTCCAGGAAGACTGCTGGCTGCATGTTCCATCATCGCCATGACCTTTGGCGCTCCATTCACTGAAACCCCAATCACCGGCCTCTCTGCTAAGGTAATGTTGGCGACACTGGCTCACTGCCTGGCGTCGAGGCTTACTGTCCACTGTACTTCTCAGGCATTCCCATCCAGCAACTACTGTTGATCTTCCAACGTAAACTCCAGAGGGAAAGGTCCATGTCGGCTTTGTCAAGTTGCACAGGGACAGTGACAGCTGCAAACAGTAGGTTGATAGTTCTCCCATTCACAATTGCAATGTCATGAGTTTACAATGAAGGAAACATACAGTATTTGAGTTCTGGAACTTTAATATAATTTAAATATTTCTCCTGTACAGATCAAATGTCTCAGACACAGAACTTTCAATGATTGACCGTGAGAAATGGAACCATCTCGTATTGCAATACTGTGCTGTCCTTCTGCTGCTACTGATTTTTCTTTTCTTTTTCTTTTTTTGGCAGTGGACTCAAACCCAAAGAGTGGTGCCTGCTAGGCAGGTGCTCTACCTCTAAGCTACATTCTGAGCCCTTTAAGATTTTATTTTGAGGCAGAGACTTATTAAGTTACTAGGGTTGGCCTCTAACTTGTGTCTTCCTCCTAACTTAGCCTCCTGAGTAGCTGAGATTTCCAGTGTGTGCCACCAGGCCCTGCAAACCATGTGGTCCTCTAGAGGTCAATAATACCTGGGCACATGAGAACCTACAGGCCAATGTGAGCTGTTTCACTTGTGTCATGGAGAGGCTTTGGTCCCCTCTGTGGCATCCTAGTCTCTCTGAATTCCTTTCTTCAGCTAGATAAACTCCCATGTTGTGGAATCCATCTTCTACCAGGAAGTCAGAACTCAGATTCCTGTCTAACTGGACACCTTCCCAGGCTGCCACCATCAAATGCATCTGTGTTTTGTTTTTGAGTTGACAGTGACCAGCTGAGGGACGAGATCTGAGTGGGGATTCTGCTTTGCTGGCACTGGTGACGGCAGTGACATTTGG
This sequence comes from Ictidomys tridecemlineatus, assembly GCF_052094955.1. Classification (NCBI taxonomy): domain Eukaryota; kingdom Metazoa; phylum Chordata; class Mammalia; order Rodentia; family Sciuridae; genus Ictidomys; species Ictidomys tridecemlineatus. Next base: position 227,093,369 of record NC_135478.1, read on the forward strand.
CTCCCGGGGACAGCAGAGGTGGCAAGTCAGTTCCCAGTGGTGTCTGTGTTGAGTGCCATGATGCTTATGAGAGTTGCTTCAGGAGGCTCAGCCTCCACTCCTTTCCTCTCAACTCTCCCTCAGTCTGTGAGTCACATAAGGTTGACCTATAGTTAATCCTTGGTAGCTTCTGCCTTTTTCTGCTTCAATTAGGCATGATGGATTCTGTTTTTGATTTTTATTATCATTATTATTTCTTGTGGTAGCAAAGTTTGAATTCAGGGTGCTCTACCACTTAGCTACATCCTCCGCCCTTTTATTTTTGAGACAGAGTCTCTCTAAGTTGCCCATGCTGGCCTTGAACTTTTGATCTTCCTGCCTTAGCCTCCCTGAGTTGCAGGGATCACAGGCATGCACCATCACACCTGTCTGTTTTTTATTTTTGATAATAAAAAATATTGACGCTAGCCAAGCATGGTGGTACACGCCTGTAAACTCTCTAGGAAATCAGGAGATTGAGGCAGGAAGATCATGAGTTTGAAGCCAGGCTGGGCAACTTAGCGAGACCCTGTCTCCAACATAAAAGGAAAAGGAAAAAATATGTATGTGTATATATGTATAGATACACACATATCTATATATGTGTTTACACACACGTGCACACACACACACACACACACACACTTACATATCTATACATGGATCATCACAGTATTGGTACCAGGAATGGTGCCAGGCAACAGCTCTTCGAAAAAAATGTGGATACAAGGCTTGTCACTGAAATGGATAGGTCTACAGACGGTGGGAATGCAAACCGATGTGAAAGGTCGGGCCTCCAGGAGCTCAGGCATCAATGAAACATGGTTAATTTAATGAAGACGTCATCATTCACTGCAATGTCATGTTCATTGAAGGCAAGGCTTTGGGGAAACTGAATACCTATAGTGATAGAATATGAGAAAGGAGAGGGTCAAACTGTGGGATTGAAAATCTGCTTTTAGATGCATGAGAGAAAGAGAAGAGATTATAAATTCAGAGTTTTGAATTTTGATTTCTGATCTTTTCAAAGAACCAGGGGGCCTCTGAGGAGCCTGCATGTGGGTTTCCAGCTGCCAGGCCTTGTAGCCGGGGCTCTTCCCTCAGGGGCCAAGCACCATGACTACAAGAGCAGTGGGACACCATCAGGAAAAAGTAGGATCTTGTCCCATCAGTGGTCCACTTTAAGCTTTGAATGTAGCCCTTGCTGTTCTGCCACTGTGACTTATTTTAAAATGGATACCTCTCTTTCTCTTCCTCTCTCCCTGCTCCTCCCTAATCTCTCCCCCTCCCTAATCTCAATTAGAGCGGGCTGGCTCTAATTGACTGGTTTGATTACTTCCAGCAGAGTCTAACCAAGACAGTTGCCACTTTAGGAAACTGAGTTCTGCCCTCACAACACTGGACACAAAGGGAAATCCTGAGGCCTCTCAGCTTCAGTTATTGTTTTCCAGGGGCTCCTGTTCTGGATTTGTAGCGGCAAACAGGGAGAGGGTGAGGCTGACACCGCGTGTGACAAGAAATCAATCAACCAGAGTATACCAGTGGCAACAAGGTTGCTAACAGGGTATCTGCCCGCACCCCACCCAGGGTCACTGCGTCTGCCTGTCCACTGTCCGTGGCATCTTCAGCTCTACAAGGGCTTTCTTTCTGCCTAGATGGAATCTGTTGGCGCCCTGTCTCCTGTGGCTAGCCTGCCTGCAAATACCTCCAGGGGACTTCCCTTCTCTTGGGCAAGTACGTGTGTCCCTGAGCAGTTTCAGGATTTGTTTTGGAGACTTTGGGGAAGATAAAAGGGAGATTTCATTATAACCTGCAGTCCTGGGAGCTGAGGTAATGAGCGCCCCTGCAGGCTGGGGGGGGGGGCGGGGGGGGCATGCTCTCATCAAGCTTGTGGGACTGGCTCAGAGGCCCAGCAGGTCTGCAAGAGGCCCCAGAGTTAAGATCCTTCGCAAGCTGTCCTTCAAGTGTCTGTGTGCAAGCGCTTGCCCAAGTGCTGTTTATCAGCAAATGTAGGGAATAGCCTGACTGTCCCTACTAGGGGAAAAGCTGCCATTATGGTATACCTAGAGGAGGAGAATCCAGGTATTAGGCAGACATCAGAGACCTGGGAGCCATCAAAGGCAAAATAACTCAAAGACATCCTTTTAAAGGAGTGCACAATATTTGATTATAAGGATATGGTGTAATTTATTATTTATTTTATTTTTTTTTTAAAGAGAGAGAGAGAATTTTTTTTTTTAATATTTATTTTTTAGTTCTCAGCGGACACAACATCTTTGTTGGTATGTGGTGCTGAGGATCGAACCCGGGCCGCACGCATGCCAGGCGAGCGCGCTACCGCTTGAGCCACATCCCCAGCCCATACGGTGTAATTTATTTATCCAATTTCCTGTTTTCAAAAAATAAGGTTGTTTTTCTAGTATAAATACAAATTTCATGATTTTATTTTTTAAAATTTATTTATTTATTTTTGGGCTGGGGCTGTGGCTCACATGGCTAGCATGTGCAAGGCCCTGGGTTGGAGCCTCAGCACCACATAAAAATAAATAAACAAAATAAAAGGATTGTGTCCAAATACAACTAAAAATTAAATATTTAAAAAAACAAAAAAATTTCTTTGTAGTCATAGATGGACAGCATGCCTTTATTTTATTTGCTTATTTTTATGTGGTGCTGAGGATGGAACCCAGTGCCTCACATTTGAGAGGCAAATGCTCTGCCACTGAGCTGTAGCCCCAGCCCCAAAGTTAATAACTTTAATATAACATTTTCCATAAATTAAAAACTTCCTTAAAATAGATTTCTAGAAAGGAAATCTCCAGATTGAAGTGTATGCATTGTAAGGATCTTGGTATGGATTTCCAAAGTGCTTTTCACATCTGCACTACTTTACCCTTGTACCACCGTGCATGAAAATTTAATTCCACTTTCCCTAACACTGAATGTTAGCTTTAACTGGAAGACCAATAATGGTGTTTAACATTGTTTTAGTTTGCATTACTGGATTACCAGTGTAGTTGACTTTTTTTTTTTTTTTATCCCGGAGGCACTTTAGCCCTGAACTATATCCCTAGCCCTTAAAAAAAATATATATTATTATTTTTTAAAATTCTGAGACAGAGTCTCATTAAGTTGTTAAGGCGGTGTCTCCAGGCCTCTAGGACGAGGGAAGGGTGAGCTATTAAACCCCACTCCCCATGGGGGAGCACTTCACACCTAGAGGCTCAGGCTTGAGGGAGCCTGGGAATGACCCCACCTCCCTCAGCACTACCATCTGAACCAAAGAATGGAGAGTGTTCTCCAGGGCAGGAGAGGACATGGTGTCACCAGGAGAGGCTGACGCCAACCGCGCTGGCCGCCAGCTCTACCAATTTTACAGCATTGACCCCAGGCTGGGTCCATCTTCGCCCAAAGGCCAGCCTTGGGGGTTGGGCTCTGTCTGGATTCTTCTGCCCCACACCCAGGCTTTAGGTGATGAGCAAAGGTTGCCAACAGGTCCTGGAAGGATTTAAAGTAGCCAATCCCATCTCTGCCTGGAGACACAGTGGGAATGGGGACGGTGGCCCCCCGCCTGTGGCCTGCACCCTCTGGGGTCTCTGGTTTGTTGTGTTATAGCATATAAATGTGGAAAATGTCATGTTTAGTCACCTTGGAGCCACTCACCTGGTCCTACAGTTTTAACCCTGTCCCTTCTCCTAAGCAAAGAGAACAACAATCTCACCTGTTTACCTATTGTAGAGTAACCCTGTGACTCAATATTACCACAGTGCAATGTTCTGTGCTATTCTGAGCAATTAATGTTTTTTTTTTTTTTTGGAAAAAAAAAAAACAGTTGTTAAGGCTGGTCTCAAGCTTGCCATCCTGCCTCTGCCTCCAAAGTAACTGGGATTGTAGGTGTGTATCACCGTGCCCAGCTTATAGACATTTTTAATGATTTTTTTAAGTTACTCTTATACTTTCTGATAATTAACTGGACATATTTAGCCCTTTTTTTGTACTGAGTTTTAGTATTTTTCCTACTAATTTAAACAAACTCTTACCTGGGTCAATAGGTGTGACGGTGTACCCACGCCTGTCCACTGGCCTTGGGCTGGGGATGTGGCTCAGTGTGCTTAAGTGCCCCTGGGTTCAATCCCTATCACCAAAATAAATAAACAAGTAAATAAAGTTAAAGTGCTATCTGCTTATATGGCTGGCCATGTTAAATCTGAAGGCATCAATAACATAGATCTATGCAGTGATTTAATAAGTCCATTTTATTTATATGATGGAATAATAAATGACTTAATAACCTTGAAAAATGACAGAATTCCAAAGCTACTGTATTATAATTTTGACAGATTTAATGTCAATGTATTTTGGGGACATTTGTTGTGATAAACCTAGGCTAAATGTCATGAGTGGGCATTCTCAGCTCTTCTACACAGATGGCAGGTTACCTGGTCGCCTGGAGAGCCACCGTAAGGTCTTGGGATAGCACACGTGAATTATAAATGAAGGTACGGAGCTCTGTAAAAATCTTTATTATGAAGAGGGGACTTTTAAAGCAGATACAGTGGTATGGTGTTGTTGAGGCACTCATTCAGAGACTCTAAAACTGGTGTTTAAAAGAGGCTGAGGATAAGCCACAGACTTGAGAAATGGGGCCACATTTATTGGCCGGCTCCCAAGAGCTACTGAGTTGTTGGGGTGAGTTCTCCAGTTTCCTTGTGTGAGCTTGCTTTGTTAGCTAAGCACCCCACAGAAGATGCCCGGTATTTCCTGTCCCCTTTCCTGATCTGCCCTCCATCAGACTCTTTGGGCAGCTGCATGCCAGCCGTGTAATAACCTGGTCTGTCTTACCATTTTCTCCCTTCCTGGAAGCCACTCTTTTCGCTGGGGTTAAAAACTTTGGGGTCATCCCCGATTCCTTTTCTCTATGATTCCACATCTACACCACCACCTTGCCACAGAAAGGCCACAACGCCACAGAAAGGCCACCACCTTGCCCCAGAAAGGCCACCACGCCACAGGAAGGCCTGCTGCATGGTGCCTCCTCTCCTCTCTCCACTGTTGTCCCCTGTCTAGGCCTACACTCATCGTTTCTGCAAAAACTGGCTCCTAACTGGATTTCCTTTGTCCATTCAGGCCCCTGAACCCACTTGCCACTCTGTGGAGCGCCAGAACTCTTCTCCCATGTACAAGTTACATAGTGTTTGAAAGGAACGTTCACCCAGGGCTTTCCCACACGCTGAAGATAAAGACTCTCCCCGGCATGTGGGATCCTCCCACAACCTACTCTGCTCTGAGCCCCTGCTGCTCCATAACCTGGACCCTCAGACTTCTACTTCTTCCTTGGAACCTTCTTTCACCAGGAATTGGCAGACGCCCTTCCTGCATTTAGGGTTCTGCTCCAATGTCACCTCCTCAGAGAGGCCTGTTCTCACCATCTTGTCTCAAACAGCAACTCCATCCTCAATGCTCTCCTCTCTGCTTTACCTGTCCTCCTAGAGATGGTCTCCTCTGACATTAGAACGAGCAGCGTCGTTCATGTGTTTTCACTATCTGTGTGTCGCCTCCACTCCTCCATCTTGTTCACTGTTGTATCCCACTAGCAGGATCAGTATCTGCCAGGTAAATTTGCTCACCAAGTTCAGGACTAGTGGAATGAGTGAAGTTTTGAAAGTACCCTTATGTTTTCTATTTTTAAATCTGAGCAAATAGAGACTGTATCAGCAGTGGAGTGACCTGGGTGATAAGATGGGTGATAAGAGAATTTCATTTCAAAGAGTAACATCCAAATATGGAATGTCAGGGGCAGTATGTAGGAGAGGAGATTAAGCAAGACCGCAGAGTTCAAGTGAGTGGGTGATGAGAGAAAATAAGTCAATTTGGAGAACTTTAAAATTATGAATTGAGCTTTAAATTTTACACTTAAGTGATGATAAGCAGACTTAGTGATTTAGATCATTTTGTTGATGTCGCCATTGTGGTTAATTTTCAGCAAGAACATTTGTTAAGTACTTCATTGGTACACAGTATTTTTCTGGAGAGCTACAAAAAACAACTCACACCAATGTATTCAGTGTAACAGCAGAACAAAATGGAACTATGAAATTGAGGTAGCATTGGAAAAAAATAAATCAGATAAATACAGCAAAAGATAGAAACAAAACTAAAAAGCAAGATATACAGAAAACATGAAGATATTAAAAATTAGGCCAGCAATATCAAGGTCATTAATATTTTAAACAAATTAAATATTATTAAAATACGAAGAGTTGCATTAAAAATGTTGTAAGCTTTTTGAAAGATATACACCTAAACAGAAAACAAAACTACTAAAAATTAGATAAGCCATTTAAGAACATTAAAATTTTAGATAGATTAAATTTAGACTAATTTGTATTAAAATACAACGAATGCTAGAATACATTTAAAAAGTTTTACTTGAAGTATATCTCAAACTTTTGCAGGAGGGCTGAAAGCACAGGATAGTCAGAGATGGAAAATAAAGCAAGAAGGAATATTTTTTAAATATTTATTTATTTATTTTTTCGTTTTCGGCAGACACAACATCTTTGTAGTGGTGCTGAGGATCGAACCCTGGCCGCACGCATGCCAGGCGAGTGTGCTACCACTTGAGCCTCATCCCCAGCCCCAAGAAGGAATATTAATGGAACCAAACTAGTAGGCTATTTATTAGGAATAGGATCATAATGACTATGAATTGAGAAGCACAGCTTTAAAATCAAAGTAAAAGCAGAAATAGCAGAACTCCAGAAGGTAATGACAATAGTGATAAACATTCAATTTCCTTAAAATGCAAAGAACAAGTAAGTAAAGGGAAAAGTCAACTATTCATATCAATGAATAAAATTGATATATCAATAAAATTGAAAATACATACATGATTGTTTAAAAATTGTTTTTTAGGAATGGATTAAAAGTCAATAAGTATAGGGAAAAAAAACCCTGAAAGAATCATAGATTTATATCCAAATACCCCAAGCCAATTTCTTGTTATAATGAGTAAAGCCCATAAAATCTTCCAAAAAGTTTTTTTGTTATTCTTTTCTTGTCTTTTTTTTTTTTTTTTTTGTACTGGGGACTCAATCCATGGGCATTCTACCACTGAGCTACATCTCTAGTTCTTTTTGATTTTTATTTTGAGACAGGGTCTCTCTAAATTACTTATGGCCTCACTAAGTTGCTGAGGCTGGCTTTGAACTGGACAGTCTCCTGTCTCAGCCTCCTGAGTCACTGGAATCACAACTGTGCACCACTTTGCAGAGCTGGCTTCTTTTAAATGAAATTTTGGCATGGGCTCTGCCATGCAGTCTTTTTGTTTTGTTGTTGTTATTCAAATGTTTCAAAGAATAAAGAAAAAGCAGAAGATTTCAATTTATTCTATAAGGTTAGCATAACCATAAAAACAAGACTAGAAAAAGATAAAACAAAAGGAATAATAATAAATACAGATGCAGAAATAACAAGTAAAACGTTAGACAATCAAATACTCAGTCAATTAAAAATTAATATGCAGGGAGACATAAAATTGTGAAATTTATTCCCAATGTAGTTCACTGTATTAATAGATAAAAGCAGAAAATCAAAATTATTTCACTAGATGCAAAAAGCTAGTCTGAAAAACATCGTAACTACAGACAGAAGGAAACTTGGTGAAGAAGTCACCAGCAAGCACCATGCTTGCAGGGAGGGAGCAAGTCACCACTGGTGGTCAGCATTTCACTGTGGGTCCAGCCAGCACAGCAACGTAAGGAAAGCAAACTAAATCTATAGAGGGAAGGGACAAGTATCAGTGTTTCAGATGACACGGTGGTTACTTGAGAAATTATGAGACTCAAAGAAACTGAAAAAGAGTCACACAAAAAAAGCACACAGGGCCTGGGACTGTGGCTCAGTAGCAGAGCGCTTGCCCAGCACATGTAAAGCACTGGGTTCGATCCTCAGCCCCACATAAAAAAATAAATTAAATAAAGGTATTATGTTCATCTACAACTAAAACAAATTTTAAGAAAGCACACAGTAGTATAAGCAGTTACAAGTAAAACACAAATATTGATAACACTGGTAATAATAATAAGAGAATTTAATGGAAACAAGGATTCTTTTCAAACTCAAAAAACTTAATACCCCCAAACCAAATAAGAAATCAACAAATGTGCAAATAATCTAAACTGATGTTTCTCAAGAGAAGAAATACAAACAGCCAACAAATACATCAAGAAATATCCAACATTTTTATGCACCAGGGAATGTAAATCAAAACTACACTGAGATACATAGCATCCTTCCACTTAGAACAGCTATCATGAAGAATGCATATTTTAATAAATGCTGTCACAGGTGTTGGGAAGGGAACTTATACACTGTTGGTGGGACTGTAAATTAGCACAAGCACTGTGGAGATCAATATGAAGGGTCCTCAAAGGGCCAGGCATGGAACACTATATGACCCAGGTGTACCACTCCTTGGTACTTATCCAACAGAACTAAAATCAGCATGCTATAGTGACACATGCATACCCGTGTTTATAGTAGCACAATTCACAAAAGCCAAGTTATGGAGCCAGTTGAGATGCCCACCAACAAATGAATGAATTAAGAAAATGTGGTATATATACACAATAAAGTTTTACTTAGCTATAAAGAATGAAATTATGGCATTTGCTGGTTAGTGGATGGAACTTGCCACAGTCTGGCTGGGCAAACAACCGGGAGGTGACAAGCAACTTGTGAAGATTGAATAGCGGGAGCCGCTTTATTACGGGACAGCAGAGGTATATATACTTAACTAATCACACACAGCTTAACTTAATTAACATCATAGAGATACATCAGTCAGTCATTAAGGAATCCTCATCATCTCAAAGACTCGCTGGCGTTACTTCACAAAGCACTCTTCCTGGCAAAGTGCCAGGCGCCATCTTGACTTGATTGTGGCCCTCAACAGAACTGAAGAACATCATGCTAACTGAAATAAGCCGGACTCAGAAAGTCAAGGGTCAAATGTTTTTTTCTCACACATGGAAGCTAGAGAGAGAGAGAGGATAAGGGATTTCATGAAAACAGAAGGAAGAACAACAGAGTAGAGGAAAGAAATTGAGAAGGAGGGAGGAGAAGAAGGCATGGAGAAGTACTCAAGAACGAAATCTACCAAATTATGCTTCGTCAAGTATGAATATACCACAATGAATCCAGTATGTATATGTGTGTGTGTGTGTGTGTGTGTGTGTGTGTGTGTAATGTGCTGATTAAAATAAAGATAATAAAATGCATATTGGTAGAGCAAGCAGATCAGGAGGAGGGACAGGAGAGGAAAATGGAAAATTCTAGAGAATGAGACTGGATGAAATTATATACTATGTCTATACACATATGGCATAATTAATCTCCTTATTAAGAATAATTATAATGCATCAATAAAAATTTTAAATGCAAAAACAAAATAAAGAGCCAATAAAATATTTAGGAGTAAGCATGCCAATAAATGTGTTGTTTTTCCTATAAAAAACTCCAACACTCCAAAACATGAATACATGAATAAGTGCAAACTTGTTCTGAGGAAAACTGATTATTATGAAAATACCAATTCTTTCCAAATTGATCCATAAACTCAATGTAATTTATTTATTTTATTATTATTTTATAGTATTGAGGATCGAACCCAGAGGCGCTCAAACACTAAGCCACACCCCAAGCCCTTTTTTATTTTTTATTTTAGAGACAGGATCTCAGTGAGTCACTTAGGACCTCACTAGGTCGCTGAGGCTGGCTTTGAACTTGCAATCCTCCTGCCTCAGCCTCCTGAGCTGCAGATGTGCACCACTGCACCCAGCTAACTCAATGTAATTTAAATACCAACTGAATTTTATTGGTATCTTTATAAGTTGATTCAAAGTTTATTTGGAATAATAGAGTGTGGGGGAAGAGCCAGGTGCATTTTTAAAAAGAAGAATGACAGCCGGGCGCCTTGGCACACGCCTATAATTGGAGCACCTCGGGAGGCTGAGACAGGAGGATCACAATTTCAAAGCTAGCCTCAGCAACAACAAGGCACTCAGCAACTCAGAGACCTTGTCTTTAAATAAAATACAAAATAGGGCTGGGGATGAGGCTCAGTGGTCGAGTGCCTGGAGTTCAATCCCTAGTACAAAAAAAAAAAAAATTACAGAGGGGGAACTGGTCCTCTGTATTGGAATGAAAAACAAAACAAAACAAAAAACAGGGCTGGGGATGTGGCTCAGGCAGTAGCGCGCTCGCCTGGCATGCGTGCGGCCCGGGTTCGATCCTCAGCATCACATACAAACAAAGATGTTGTGTCCGCTGAGAACTAAAAAATAAATATTAAAAAATTCTCTCTCTCTTTAAAAAAAAAAAACAAAACCCAAAACCAAATTCTAGAAACAAGTCAGTTCATAGTGGGACTTCTCTTTAAAAAGATTCTCCCTGTTTTTTTTTTTTAATTTTTTTTTTTTAGTTGCAGCTGGACACAATACATTTATTTAACTTATTTATTGTTTTATGTGGTGCTGAGGATAGAACCCAGGGCCCCAAATGTGCTAGGTGAATGCTCTAACACTGAGCCACTACCCGAGCCCCAGGGTGTGGGGACAGATGCATGGAGTACTGCATACCTGGCAACAAGGGCAGGCCACTCCCCTCGCAGGTGGCCAGGAGGCGCTTGAGCAGCAGGCCACTGGCCCCACAGGCACAGCCCTGGCGTGAGGCCTGGGTTGCAGTCCCTGTGCTAGCTCCAGGCCTGCTCCTCCGCTGGTCGCTGCATGGGCGGCTTCCTGTAGCCTGCTTAGCTCCTGCCTGAGTGTGCATACAGGGTAACTGTGCAGGAAAATCAGACCTGGTCCTGCTTGGCCTCCCGAGGTCTGGAATAGCGACTCAGCAGCCACACTCTCCTCTACCCTGTTCCGTGGACCTCTTCGCTGGACGAGATGGAGCCCACGCACCAGGGGACTTCTCCTTGGATGGAAATTAAATTTTAAATTGTGGGAAGATGGGGTGGTTTTTCTTGGGATCCCTTCCACCTTATGGGATGTCCATTCTATTTGGTTCTCTGAGATGACCTTCCTTAAATAGACAGTGAGGAAAAATGAGAAATCACTTTATTTAAATATTAAAACATGAAACATTAAATCAGACATCAAAAACAAAACTACAGAATTTCCAAAAGAAACGGGGGTGGGGTGGGGTGGGGGGGGATATCTTGTGATTTCAGTGTGGGAGGACTTCCCGGGCCACACCCCAGAGAAGGGGACGGAGACCCGGGGAGTCAGCTTTCGGTGCTGTGACAGACGCCTGGGGAATCAGCCACCGAGAAGGGGCCGATGGTGGCTCGTGGTTTCAGAGGGTCCTGGCCAGTGTCTAGGATCTGTCGTTCCCAGGCCTGCGACAGCGCGCCGTGGGCCACGTGGCGGAGGACAGCTGCAAACCTCGGGGCAGCCAACAACTAAAAAGAGAGAGTGAGCCCACTTTTTATGACGAGCCCCTCCCCTGGAAACCATCAAGTCACCGATCCTCAAATGGACCAACGCGTGGATGAGGTACAGCCTCATACCCGGCACCTCCTGAAGGCCCACCTCTGGACAGGGCCACACAGGGGTCGATGCCTTCAACAATCAGCTCTGGCAGAACGTGAGTGAGGGCCTGCCTCTAAATGAAACACAAAAACGGCTGTGGATTGGCTCATGGTTAAGCCCTGGGTTCAATCCCCAGCACCAAACCAAAACCACACCACCCCAAAACAACAGGAAAAACAAGACCGAACCAGAAGCTCTGTGGGACTCTTCAGACCCAAACCATAAAAAAACAGGCTTCTGTCCACCAGGAGGTGTCAGAAACGAAATCAGAGGATGACTGCGAGCAGAGCATTTGATGATGAAACTAATAACAAGAGCCAAGGTTAACATGGGGTTATTACTGGCTGGACCAGGAATCGTGCTGCACATTTTACATGAATTATCAAATCAGTATTGACAGGTGTGTTATAATGATTCCACTTTACAAATGGGGAAACAGAGGCTTAGAAAGGTCACATATATCCTAAAAGGGCTAGTATCTGTCCCGAGTCTCTGTTGTTTTGGGTTTGTTAGCCCCTTTCCCTGGCTCTGTGGGCAGTCAGCTAACAGGAGTGCTTTTTGGTGTTGAAGTTAGAGTTGAAGTTGAAGTTAGGCCTTTCCTCTGGGTTGAGAATAACCTAAGGTATGAGTCTGAGGTTTCTTGTGGCTACCAATGTTTATGGCCACTTATTGAAAGCTGAACTGCATCAGGACTGCACCAATCCATCAGAGGTAAGCGGAAGACAGAGCAAGGGGAAAATGTTTTTTTTTTTCAAATATATATATTTAGGGCTGGGGATATTTATTGTTTAATTTTTTGAGTTCTTTGTATACTCTGGATATTAGGGCTCTATCTGAAGTGTGAGGAGTAAAAATTTGTTCCCATGATGTAGGCTCCCTATTTACCTCTCTTAATGTTTCTTTTGCTGAGAAAAAACTTTTTAGTTTAAGTAAGTCCCATTTGTTGATTCTTGTTATTAACTCTTGTGCTATGGGTGTCCTATTAAGGAATTTGGAGCCCGACCCCACGATATGTAGATCGGAGCTAACTTTTTCTTCTATCAGACGCAGAGTCTCTGATTTGATATCAAGCTCCTGGCTGGGGATATTTAGGGCTCAAGCAGTAGTGCACTCGCCTGGCATGCATGAGGCCTGGGTTCGATCCTCAGCACCACATATAAACAAAGATGTTGTGTCCGCGAAAACTAAAAAATAAATATTAAAAAATTCTCTCTCTCTCTCAAAAAATAAATAAAAATAAAATACATATTTATTTTAGTTGTAAATGGACCTTTATTTTATTTATATGCGGTACTGAGACTCGAACCCAGAGCCTCACACATGCTAGGAAAGTGCTCTACCACTGAGCCACAACCCCAGACCCACGGGGAAAATGTTTTGAAGTCAACGTTTTGAGTCTCCAGATCCAGTTGCACCTAAATTTAGATCTACGCCAGAGCTTCCAAACATGAGTTAACGAGTTCCCATTTTTTCTTAAGCTAATGTGAACGGGTTATCTGACTCTTAGGACCACAATGTCCTGAATAGACTGATACAATACTCTTAATATGTAAGGCTCCACCTTCAAATTAATGAGAAGAAACACAAATCAATATAGTACAATGGACAAAACCTGTGATTAGAAACCCAAGGAAGAAATACAAATGCAGGATGGTTCTGGAGCTCTGATCCAGGGGCCAAGCTCTCTGCAGTGGAGGCCTGGTGCTGTTTTTATCTGTGCCTCCTGAGGTCTCTCTACTGCTAAGATAGTTAGGGTCTAGAAAATATCTGGGTGCACGGGTGGCTTTTCTTATGATAGCTTCTACCTTATTACATGGACATCTTGTCTGGCTCTCTGAAATAACCTTCCTTAAATATACAGTTGGGGAAAAGGAGAAGTCACTAATAGTGTATTGTTCCTGAAATATCAAGGACCTGGCAAAGGGCTCCCCTGTTGCTTGGCTTCTGTGCACGCTGCCCAGGTGTGGTCCTCGGTGTGCTACAGCAGGAGACAGGTCATTAGCTGGCTCTTCTGTCTTTACGGCCCTCCCACGTGGCCTGCCACAGAACCTGTAATGAAGCTACGGGCTTCTCCAGGCACGGTTTTCCTTCCTTAATGCATGACTTCTTTGGAACAGAATCAATCAAAGTTCTACTTTATTCCATCTTTACAAATTGGCTGTGGGATGGTGCTTCCTCGGTGTTGAAGACAAGTCCCTGATGATGTAGAGCCGAGGAAGTGTGGCAGCCCTGGGCCTGTGGCACAGACAGGGACTGTGACAAGTCAGTGTGAGTGTGCAAGAACCCACCTGTGCTCAGCACTGTGGAGGACTCAAGATGAAGAAGGAAGATTATCATCGTTCCCCAGAGATTTCGGTTTAGTTTGGGAGGCACGGTGGGGAGGGAAGCAATGGCAGCCAGCGCTGCACCACCAAAGGGCTGGGTTGAAGAGTGGACAGCACAGAGCTTATTTTGGAAGTGATCAGAGCACAGCATATTTGGATACTTGTTCATTTGAGAGAGGAAGGAAGAAATTTAAGGTCAGTGGAGATATACAGTCAGCCCTCCATATCCTGGGATTCCATGTCTCTGAGTTCAATCAACTGCAGATCAAAAATATTCAGAAAAAAATTGTGTCTTACTGAACAGGTCTGAACTTTTCATTGTCATTGTTGCCTAAACAGTACAGTATGACATTATTCACATAGCATTTACTTTGTATTGAATATTATAATTAATCAAAAAGTATTCAGATGTGCCTGGAGCCTGACATGGTGGCCACACCAGTGATCCCATCAACTGGGGAAGCTGAGTCAGGAGGGTCTCCATTTCCAAGCCAGCCTGGGCAACTTAGGGACACCCTGTCTCTAAAAATAAAAAAAAAAAAAATAGCCGGGTGTGGTGGCACATGCCTATGATCCCAGCAACTTGGGAGGCTGAGGCAGGAAGATTTGAGTTCAAAGCAGCCTTAGCAACTTAGCAAGGCAACAAGCAACTCAGTGAGACCCTGTCTCTAAATAAAATATAAAATAAAGCTGAGGATGTGGCTCCATGGTAAAGCAACCCTGGGTTTAATCTCTAGTACCTAATTAATTAATTAAAAAGTAAACCAGGTGCAGTGGCACATGCCTGTAATCCCAGTGTCTTGGGAGGCTGAGGCAGGAGGATCACAAGTTCAAATCAGCCTCAACAAAAGCAAGGTGCTAAGCAACTCAGTGAGACCCTGTTTCTAAATAAAATACAAAAATCGGCTGTGGACTTGGATCAGTGGGTAAGTGCCCCTGAGTTCAATCCATAGTACCCCCCCCAAAAAAAAAAGTACCTAGGAGGATATGCAGCATAGGTTATATGCAAACACTACACTATTCTATACCAAGGACTTGAGCATCTTCAGATTTTGGTACAAATGCCCCTGCAGATACCAAAGGACCAACTCTGTATGTTTGTAGGACACTGATGCTGACCTGTATATATTGTAGATTCACATTATCTTTTGAAGCATGTGATGAGATGGATGGAGTAATAATCCATTAGCAAGAAATACCTGCAATGTGTAGTTCTGCTAAAAACGAATCAGGGCTCTGTGGAAAACTTTTATTCCAAGCCTGAGTTTAAAAAGTCACACAGAGCAACGGGGAAACAGAAAACATACAGGACAAGTTAGAGCAGGCTACTACTGATTAAACTTGGGATATTTTCAGCATTAGAAAAGCAATACTGCAATAGATAGAAACACATCAAACAGAAAAAAATCTATGAGCTCATAATGGTACTACAAAAGTTGTTTTCAGTGTTACAGTTAAAGGTGCTTGGGAACCAACACATATTCTGATACAAATAAAGAGAAATAATTGAGTGTTTATTTGCTTTCCAACATGAGGGGGATAATGATTCATGGGATAACCACAGCTAACATGTGCCAAAGGAAGGAAAACTGTTGAATATCACCTTGTAGTAACACCTAACAAAATAATCATTCTAGTCAATAATTATCAATTTCTGCTGAAAGCATTAGGTAAAACGTTAATGCGTCCTTGTCATAGATGGATCAAGCTGATATATTGAGGGTCACAACCTAGATCACTCTAGAACATGTCACCAAGAGAAGGCTGTGACCTAAAAAGGCCCACACACCACAGTGGGAAAGAAATCCATTTTAACAGAACATAAAGCATTCAAGAGAATGATTAAAAAATGATGACTGAATTCCAAGAGAACATAGAAAAACAACTGGATGAATTAAGGAAATCAGGACAGAATATGAGTGACAAATTCGATAAGAAGACAGAGATATTGAAAAAATAACTACACAGAAATCTTGGAAAAGAGACAATAAGTCAAAACAGTCAGTTGAAAGTCTCTAAAACAGACAAATCATGCTGAAAGCAGAACTTCAGAGATGGCTGGTCTTGACCATTCTGATAGTATCATAGACAGGAAAATAAGGAACCATGATAAGAATATACAAAAACTCTGGGTCAAAATCAAGAGATCAAATTCAAGAATCACTAGAATTGAGGAGGGTTGTGAGATGTAGGCTAATAGACTGGATAACCTCTTAGGGGAAATAATAGAAAATTTCCCAAACTTTGACAATGAGATGGACATTCAGATACAGGAAGCATTCAGAACCCCAAGTAGACATGATCAAAAATAATTTCTCTGTAACACATTATAATTAAAATGCTTAATATACAGAACAAAGATAAAATTTTAAAAGCTTCAAGAGAAAAACCTCTGATCACATGTAGAGACAAGCCAATCAGAATTACTTCTGATTTCACAGCACAAATTCTAAAATCCTTAAAGACTTGGAATGATGTTTTTCAAGTCCTGAAAGAAGATAACTGTCAACCAAGATTGCTGTGTCTGCAAAGCTATCCTTCAAAATCGAAGGATGAAAATTGATAGGCTATGCAAATGGAGCCCCCAAACAAGCAGGAACAGCTACTTTCTCTCTCTCTCTCTCTCTCTCTCTCTCTCTCTCTCTCTCTCTCTCTCTCTCTCTGCAGTTACTCTTACAGCTGACAAAAACTTCAAATCAAAATTAATCAGAAGAGACAAAGAAGGTTATTTCACACTGGTAAAGGGAAACAATCCAACAAGAAGATACAACAATAATACATATTTATGCTCCAAATGTGGGTGCAACTAATTACATAAAACAGACACTGTTCAAATCAAAGCCTCAGGTAGACCCCAGTACAATAATACTGATTTAAACACACCTCTCTCACTGTTGGACAGGTCATCAAGACAAAAACTTGGTGAAGACTCTTTGGGCCTGAAAAATATTATATATCAAATAAACTTAATAGATATGTATAGAATATTTTGTCTAACCACAGCTGAATACACTTCCTTCTTAGAAACTCTTAGAATGTTTTCCAAAATAGACTATATTTGCCTGTCATGGTGGAATATGCCTGTAATCCCAGTGTCTTGGGGAGGGTGAGGAAGGAGGATTGCAAGTTTAAGACCAGTCTTGGCAACTTGGCAAGGCCCTAGACAACTGAAAACCTGTCTCAAAATAAAAAATAAAAAGGGCTGGGGATGTAGATCAGTGGCAATGTCCCTTGGTTCAATCCCTAGTACCAAAAGCAGAACAGAACCAAAAACCCAAATTGACCATATTTTGGGACACATGGCTACTCTTAGTAAATATTTTAAAAAATGGTATAATTCCTTGCATCTTATCTGATCATAATGGAATGAAATTAGAAATCAACATCAAAACCCTACAGAAACTATATAAACACATGGAGATCGAAGAATACACTTTTCAAGAAAAATTTTTTTTTAGTTGTTGATGGACCTTTATTTTATTTATTTTTATGTGGTGCTAAGGATCAAACCCAGGGCCTCACACATGCTAGGCAAGCGCTCTACCACTGAGCTATAAAGTCTCAGCCCTCAAGAAAAGTTTTAATTGTGGATAGATATGATATCTTTATTTATTTTATGTGTTGCTCAGGATTGAACTCAGTGCCTCACATGTGTGAGGCAAGTGCTCTACCACTGAGCTACAGCCCCAGCCCAAATAATATACTTTTTGGATGATGAATGGGTGATGGAAGAAATCAAGGGAGAAATTAAAAAGTTCTTAGGCTCAAATGACTATAGTGCTACAAATACTAGAACCTATGGGAATACTATGAAGGCTGTTCTAAGTTGAAAGATTATGGCTATGAGTGCCTACATAAGAAAACCAGAAAGATATCAAATAAACAACATAATGATGCATTTCAAGGCCCTCAGAAAAAATAAACCAATTCTAAAACCAGTAGAAGGAAGGAAATAATTAAATACTTATTAAATGCAAAAGATACTTAATAAAATATTAGCAGATTGAGCTCAACAACATACAAAGAAGAATGTACATCACAATCAAGTTGGTTTTATCCTAGAGATTCGAGGATGGTTCAGCATATGCAAATCAATAAATGTAATTCATCACATAATTAGAATTAAGGACAAAAATCACATTGTATCTCAATAGATGCAGAGAAAATCTTTGACAAAATTCAGTACCCATTACATTTTAAAAATCATATTTAAAAAAGAAACTAGGGATAAAAGAAACCTACCTCAACATCATATAGGCTATTTATGAAAAACCCAAAGTCAACTTCATTGAATGGGGAAAAACTGAAAGCATTTCCTTTAAAATCTGGGATCAGACAAGGATGATCACTCTCACTATTCTTACTTAATATAGTGCTAGAAATTCTTTTTTTAAAAAATATTTTTTGTTGTTGTTGCCAATGGACCTTTATTATTTTTTTTATATGTGGTGCTGAGAATGGAACCCAGTGCCTCACACATACTAGGCAAGCTCTCTACCACTGAGCCACAACCTGAGCCATAAAGCTCATTTCTTTTTTATCTTTTTTTTTTAAAAGAGAGAGTGAGAGAGGAGAGAGAGAGAGAGAATTTTTTAATATTTATTTTTTAGTTCTCGGCAGACACAACATCTTTTGTTGGTATGTGGTGCTGAGGATCGAACCCGGGCCGCACCCATGCCAGGTGAGCGCGCTACCGCTTGAGCCACATCCCCAGTCCCCAATGCTAGAAATTCTTGAGAGCAGTTAGGTAAGAGAAGGAAATAAAAGGAACAGAAATAGGAAAGGAAGAAGTCAAGTCATTACTGTTTGCAGATGATATAATCCTATATTTAGAAGACCCAAAAACTCCACCAAAATATTGCTAGAGCTAATAAACAGATTCAGCAAAGTAGCAGGTTACAAAGTCAACATACGAAAATCAATAGCTTTCCTATATACCAGCAAAGGATCTGCTGAGAAAGAAATCAGGCAAACAATCCCATTCATAATAGCCTCAAAAACAAAAAAAGTAAACAACAACAACAACAATAAAAACCCTAGAAATAAATCTATTCAAGGAGGTTAAAGACCTCTACAATACAAACTATAGAACACTAAAAGGAAACTGAAGAGACAAGATGATGGAAAGGCCTCCTATGCTCATGCATAGGCAGAATTAGCATTGATAAAGTAACCATACTGCCAAAAGCAATAGAAGGATTCAATGGAATCCCCGTCAAAATACCAATGACATTCTTCCCAAAACTAGAAAAAAAGTCCTAAAAATACCATTTGGAAAAATAAAAGACTCAGAATAGTCAAAACAATATTTTTTTAAAAAATATTTATTTTTTAGTTGTAGTTGGACACAATACCTTTATTTATTTATTTTTATTTGGTGCTGAGGATCGAACCCAGGGCCTCACAACATACTGGGCGAGCGCTCAATCCCAGCCCCTGTCAAAGCAATTTTAAGTCAAAAAAAAAAAAAAAAAAAAACCATGGCTAGAGACATCACAATACATGATTTCAAATTATACTACGTCAAAACAGACACATACCAATAATACAGAAGACACAGATAAAAACCCACACATCTTTTCCTTGACAAAAGTGCCAAAAACATAAACTGGTGAAAAAAACAGGCATTTTTACAAAGTTGCTGGGGAAAACTGATCCATAGTAGAAGAATGAGACTAGACCCTTATCTCTGACTCTGCACAGAAATCAACTCAAAATGGACCAAAGACCCAGGAATTCGACTATAAACTATGCAACTTCTAAGAGAAAACATAGGGTCAAAACTCCACACACACACACACACACACACACATATATATATATATATATATACAGACAACAACTTTCTCAATAGAACTTCTAAAGCTCAGGAAATAATGCTGAGTTAATAGGATATCATCAAATTAAAAAGCTTCTACACAGCAAAGAAAACAAATAAGTATGTGAGAACCCACAGAAGTTACTCTTCTGACAGAGGATTGATGTGTAGAATATATAAAGAACTGAAAAAATATATTTTTTGATAGCAGCAATTGAACCCAGGGATGCTTAATCACTAAGCCACATCCCCAGCTATTTTTATATTTTATGTGGGGCAGGGGTCTCTCTACGTTACTGAGGCTGGTTTTAAACTTTCGATCCTTCTGCCTCAGCCTCCCAAGTCTCTGGGATTACAGGTACACATTAACATACCAGCAGAACTAAAAAAAAATTAATACCGAAAACCCCTGATAAATAATCCAATTAATAAATGGGCAAACAAATTAAACAGTACTTCAAAAAAGAAGAAATACAAATGGCTAACAAATATATTAAAAAAAATGTTCAACATCCCTAGCAATAGGGAAAATGCAAATCAAAACCACACTGAGATTTCATCCTGCACCAGTCAGAATGGCAGTCATTAAGACTAAAAACAGGGATGAAGTTATGACTCAGTGGTAGAAAGCTTGCCTAGCACACGTGAGGCACAAGGTTCAATCCTCAGCACTACATAAAAATAAATAAATAAGTAAATAAATAAAATAAAGGTATCAGGTCCATCTACAACTAAAAAATATTTTTTAAAAAAGAAAATAAACAATAATAAGTGCTGGAGAAGACAGAATGTGGAGAAAAAGGAACACTTCTACTCTGTTGGTGAGGTTTTAAGTTAGTACAACCACTATAGAAATCAGTATGGAGGTCTCTCAACAAACTAAGCATGGAACTATCACATGACCCAGCTATAATCCCTTATAATCTTTTTTTTTTTTTTAAAGAGAGTGAGAGAGGAGAGAGAGAGTGAGAGAGAGAATTTTTAACATTTATTTTTCAGTTCTCGGCGGACACAACATCTTTGTTGGTATGTGGTGCTGAGGATCGAACCCAGGCCGCACACATGCCAGACGAGTGCGCTACCACTTGAGCCACATCCCCAGCCCAATCCCTTATAATCTAATCTGAAGGACTAAAGTCATTTTCCTACAGTGATACATGCATACCCCTGTTTATAGCAGCTCAGTTCACACTAGCCAAACTATGGAACTAGCTTGGGCGTCCATCAATGGGTTAATGGATAAAGAAAATATGATATATATACACAATGGAGTTTATTCAGCCATAAGGAAAAATAAAATTATGCCATTTGCCAGAAAATGGATGGAACTTAAGACCATCATGTTAAGTGAAATAAGTCAAGGTGAGAAGGCCAAGGGTCGTATGTTTTCTCTCAGGTGTGGAAGCTAGAGAGAGAAAGGAAAAGAAAGGTGGGGTGACTGCACGAGAAGCTAAGGGAGAGCAGTAAAGGACGGGGCCAGGGAGAGGAGAGGAAGGGGAGGAGGACGGGCTGGGAAGGTAGACTGGCCACATTACATTGTTATATTGTGTGCATGTATTAATGTGTCGCATCAAATGCCACTATTGTGTACAACTCTAATGAACCAGTGAAAAAGAAAAAAATAAACGACAGGAACTCATTATCCTTCCGTAGTACTCCCCTCTACCTAGGGGTTTTGCCTCCTTTGATCTTATTTATATGTGGTCCCTAGGTCATTGAAAGGTATTCAGTAATTCTCATGTGAGGCTAGTTAGCTCTTTTTATTTTAAAAATACCTTTATTTTATTTATTTTTATGCTGTGCTGAGGATCGAACCCAGTGCCTCACACATGTGGGTCGGGCACTCTACCACTGAGCCACAACCCCAGGCCCCCTGGTTAGTTCTTATTAGAGGTGTGTTATAAAAAGAGCCAGCCTGCCCCTGCCCCCACTCTGGCTTCCTGTCTGGCCATGAGATCTCTCCCTTTTGTCTGTGCTTCCACCTTGATGCCATCTGCCATGAGCTGACGCCAGGGGATTCTTGCCAGAGCTGGTGCTGTGCTGTGTGGACTTTCAGCCTCCAAAACTGTGAGCTAAACAACCTGTTTACTTTATAAGTTACCCAGCTGGCCTCAAGTATTTTATTACAATAACAAAAACAGGCTAAAACATTACCAGTTAGAAGAGAATGTGAGTAGAGAAGACTGTGAGGACATAATCTACCAAGTTTAGAACTAAAATTCAGTGCATCAAATGACTACCTTGTCATCTAGTTACAGCTAAAACCAGTGAGACCGAGGGGCAGGGGATGTGGCTCAGGGTTAGAGTGCTCACCTAGAACATGTGAGGCGCTGGGTTCGATCCTCAGCACTTCATAAAAGTAAGTAAAATAAAGGTATTGTGTCCAACCACAACTAAAAAATACATTTAAAAAACCAGTAAAACCTTGATTAGATCTAGATTCAAACAACAGAATGATACTTTTGAGGCACTGTGGAAATGTGCACATGTGATATTAAGGAATTATTGCTTTTTTTGTTGAGTGAAGGAAAGGTGGTGTGTGTGTGTGTGTGTGTGTGTGTGTGTGTGTGTGTGTGTGTGTGTGTGTGTTTTCTTCAAGGGATTGGACTCAGTGGTGCTTAACCACTGGGCCACATCCCTATCCCTTTTTAATTTTTATTTTGAGACAAGGTTTCACAAAGTTGTTGAGGGCCTCACTAAATTGCTGAGGATAGCTTTGAATTTGTGACCCTCCTGCCTTAGCCTCCCAAGCTGCTGGGATTATAGGTGTATGCCACCATGCCCAGCTGTTGTGTTCTATATATATATATATATTTTTTTTTTAAATATTTAATTATATTAGAATTACACATGAAAGCATTTATACATGAAATGATATATCTTGGATTTTACTTTAAAAGGCTCCATAAAAAGGAACAAGAATGTGGAAAAAAACTTAAGTAAATAAATAATAAAATAAAATGAACTATTCAAAAAAAGAAAAGTGAAGATGGGAGGAGCAAGTCAATAAGGATAGAGAGTTAGGTGATGGAGTATAGGGGCCCCGATGCTCTTCTACTACTGCTGTGAGTTTTTTTTTTTTTTTTTTTTTGTGGTGCTGGGGTTTGAACCCAGGGCCTTGTGCATGCGAGGCAAGCACTCTACCAACTGAGCTACATCCCAGCCTTTCTTCTATGAATTTTTGAGGATTTCCATAATACAACTTTTTTATCTTTTCAATCTCGCCTCCTTTTTTTTTTTTCTGCCCAAGAAGTATTCCCCACTATAGAGGAGTTAGGCAACTTCACTTTATCACAAAGTACCTTTGAAAACAAAGTAAACCAGATCTCTCTGCAATCTTCCAAAATAAAAAAAGTTGTCTATCCCAACTCATACCACACATGAGGAGGAACCTGCCAGGTCAAGAGTCTGTGGCAAGCACAGTGGCACAAGCTTGAAATCCCAGCCACTGGGGAGGCCGAGAGAGGAGGATCACAAATTTAAGGTCAGCCTGTGCACAAGTTTCAAGACCCTCGCTTAAAAAAAAAAGTCTGTGGATCCTGGGCCACCGGGGGTTAACATCCTGTCCCTGGCAGCTGGGCGTCCCCACAGCTGCCAGCAATTAGGCTAGCTGGCAGTCCCCTTAGGAAACTCCTGCTGCCTGATGAGGACTAATTGCCAGCCAGCATCTAAGTCCCCAGCTGATAGAAATGGGAATCCACTAGGGCCAGGCCCGCGGGCAGACGGCCTTCTGGTGAGGGTGCAGAGAAGGGAGAAGGGGCACCGGGTGGCTGCTCCAGCCCACCCGTCCTGCCGCCCCTTGGACACCCACAGAGACTATTCTTCCCCCTTCCTTTGGTCTAAACCTCAAGAAGCCCGTTTCTGCCCTGAATGGCAGTGGTTTCTCCGAGATGCAGAGGGCTGGGAGCCGGGAGCTGGACAGGCTTCCTGCAGCCGGGGCCTCGGCCAGCTCTGCAGTAGGTGGCCACTGGTGCTGGGCAGCGGGATGCGGGGCTCAGTGGCAGCTGAAAACACTTAGTCCCTGTCCGTAATCTGTGACCAGTCACCGCAAAGGAGGGTTTTCATAGTAATTATCTCATCAACTCTAGGCTAGTTTCTGAGAACACAGGGTGAGAGTAAGGTGGTTCTCACCCTCAGAGAATCCTACTCTATGCAAGCTCAAAAACAGAATTACAGAGTGACTATTTAAACTGCTTAGGAGAATAAAAAATGAGGATTTCTAACTCCCACCAAAATTTCTAATTCCATTGAAGTTTTTATTAAAACTATCCCCCTATCCACCCACCCCACATTTTTGAGTTAAAAAAAAATTATTTTTGGTACCAGGAATTGAACTCAGAGGCACTTAACTACTCAGCCACATCCCCAGCCCTTTCCAATTTTTCCTTTTTTGGGACAGGATCTCACTAAGTTACAGAGGGCTTCACTAAGTTGCTGAGGCTGGCTTTGAACTTTTTTTATATATATATTTATTTATTTATGTATCTTTGGTTTTAGGTGGATACATTAGTTTGTTTTTATGTGGTGCTGGGGATGGAACCCAGTGCCTCATGCATGCCAGGCAAGCACTCTCCCACTGAGCCACCACCCCAGCCCCTGGCTTTGAACTTTTAATCCTCCTTCCTCAGCCTCCTGAGTCACTGGAATTACAGGAAAGCACCCCTGAGCCCAGCAACACTTCTGAGTTTTAACCTACTTAGAAAGCCAAGTCTGTTGTACCAATGTGAGGATTGTATTTGAGAAAATGAACCTGTGAGCCTACTTTACATTCATTCCACAAGCCAGACACAGGCCACCTAAAAAGTTCTTTACCAATGTTCAGGAGTGAAAATGGACTATATAGATCTCTATATAAAGATTTCATGAATTCAAACTGTGAATTTGTTTCTCCAGAAATAACACACTTGTTTTACGAGTCTATGAAAACTAGCTGAAAACCATGTACTCCAAATCAGGTGCGTTATAAATGACCCATCATTCAAGAAAGTCTGGCATTAGTAACTCATTTAAGTTGCTGTGTGTATAAGAGTAATTGAAAAACTGCATTTCTATTAAAATGTTCTGATTCATATTTCCCCAAACTAATACTATGCTGCTGTTCAGTTTAGACTTACTGTAATTTCAAATGCCAAGTGCACATTACAGAGGAACCCTTAAAAATCTTTGGAGGGCTTTCTTGTAGAAGATGTGCTGCAGAAGTGGCACAGAAGACCTGGAGTTGGCTAGGCCATGTGCCTCTCAGGTTACTGGCTACCACAGTACTTTTTGTGTGTGTGTGTGTGGTGCTGGGGGTTGAACCCAGGGCCCCGTGCATGTGAGGAAGCACTCTACCAACCGAGCTACATCCCCAGCCCAGCACTTTTTTTTTTTTAATATACATAATTTCATTACAATTCTTTTTTAAAAAAATCACAAAATGCAACATTCTAAAAACCCCTAAATTTACTATGATACTAATTCCTACCAGTTTGCTATGCTATCATATACAAGAAATTAAAGAAACTATCAGAAATTTAAGAACATTCAACATCAGAAGCTTTAAAATCTAACTGTATGTAGTAGCCCTTCAAAAAGCTACAATCTGCATTTTCAAAATTTCTTTTAGTTTTTGATTAACCTTTATTTCATTAACCTTTATTTATATGCAGTGCTGTGCATCAAACCCAGTGCCTCACACACACCAGGCAAGTGTGCTACCACTGAGCCACAACCCCACCCCCTACAATCTGCATTTTTTAAAAAAAGTATTTTCTCTACAAAGAACCTTATCAGCAATACAAAAATCTGTACAGTTTTTCTACTATAGCTAATGTTGAGCTGCACTTGAATTCACATTCTTAGCACAACAGTTGCCTGCCCACGCACACACGCACCACACATGTCATTACAGGCCAGCCATTTACTCCTCCTCCTCCTCCTCCCTCCTCCCTCCTCTTGGAGCCTGCTGCCCTACCAGGGCCCTTCCTCCTGCTTCACTGCGCCCTTAGCGGGGTATGCACAATACGCTTTTCATGCCGCTCCTTTAGCTTATCCGCTTTTTGTTCACATGCCTGTGTATCCCTGGCTGAGTGCTCAGACCACATTTCACCCAGTTTGTTTGCAGTATCCCCGGTGGACAAGCCTGGGTGTTCATCGGTCTTTGGGTGATGCTCACAGCAAAATTGAAAGAAGGCAGATGGTGGTCTCTTAGGAGCATTGGGATCTTTTTTCTTCCTTTTCTTATCACCTTTGAGGGGAACCTAATTCTTCATCTCCCTGTAACATTGAGCTTTGTTACTTTTTTTCCCCATATCTTCAAACTTCGATTTTCCTTGGCAGACATGGTCTTCCATCTCTCCAAGCATTTCTTGGAGAGTTCAGTGAAGTTGACGGTAGAGCCTGGTTGTTTCTTCTTGTGCTCTTCCTGTCAGGTCGGTACAAAGGCATTTTGCCCTTTGGGGCTTAGTGGGCTCTCCCTTACCCATGGTGGCAGTCCCCGGATCCTTGGTGTGAACTCTTCCTCAGAGTCCCCCAGTGTGGCCAGATGCAGAGAAGCTTCCTTCCTTCCCCTGGTGTGAACTGGTTGATGGAGGAGGCAGTCCTCCCCAGAGCACTTTTTGTTTAGAAGATTCCTGGGAGTCGCTTCCATTCTCCCCCGTTGGCACACTGGACTGAGTCCCACTGAAGGTGACAGATGAATTTCGGTGACTGAGCTCAGGAAGCCACCAAGAGAACAGAATTCATCATTAACTTTCAAATTTGCTTTATTTTAGGTAGTATTTTTTTTTCCAGAGTTTTCATAAAATAGTCCAATGATAAAGGAAACTGGTTTTTACAAACTACAAGGAAGACAAACCTCATTGTTTTTTGTTCAAAACTCATAATTTGGCTATTGATTCAAAGGAAGACATATTACTTTTTATTTCTTTGGCCAATAAGTTAGGAAGAAGGGAAAGGAAGTGATTTGCTTAAAGTCACATATAAATCAATTCATTAATAGCAGAACTGGTCCTAGAACCTGATTCCCTCAATTTCAAATTCAATGCTCATTCTTTTTTTTTGTTTCTTTTCTTTCTTCTTTTTCTTTGGGGGCGGGTAGAACCCAGGGGCACTCAACCACTGAGCCACATCCCCAGCCCTATTTTGTATTTTATTTAGAGACGGGGTCTCACTGAGTTGCTTTGTGCCTAGAAGTTGCTGAGGCTGGCTTTGAACTTGCAATCCTCCTGCCTCAGCCTCCCGAGCTGCTGGGATTACAGGTGTGTGCCACTGCGCCTGACTCCCCAACCTTTTTTTTTTTTTTTTGCATGTTGTCTTTTATTTAAACAAAACTCATATAATTTTACCCAGACCCTTTTTATGTTTTATTTTGAGACAGGAGCTTGCTTAATTGCTTAGGGCCTTGTTAAGTTGCTGGGGTTGGCTTTGAATGTACAATTCTCCTGCCTCCTGAGTTGCTGTGATTACAGGTGTGTACCTGTGCCCAACTTATTCTTTACATACTTTCATTTTTCTCCTCAGTCAGATGCTTTTGATATCTTCCCTCTAATTTTTCTTCTCATTTGTTTCTAACTATGAAAATTTCCTGTAATCTATTAACCAAATTTTAAGAACTAGAAGTCTGGGTGTGAAGAGGCTTTGACAAAGATATCAGGTATGAGAGATTTTGCTACCTCAAAACTGAAGGGCACATTTCCTATTTAATAACTTGAGTCCATTCTAGCAACTAGAATACCACTCAAACTCAGTATACGTGATTATATGCTTAACTTTCATGCAGTTAACAGGGAAGAACTCTAATAAAACGCAAACCCAGAACCAGGGTGGTGGTGCCCCTATGTTGAGAGCCACAGATAAGTCAAGATGGCGCCTGGCACTTTGCCAAGAGAAGTGATTTGAGAAGTTAAGCCATCGAGCCATTAAGATGATAGAGATTCCTTAATGACTGACTGCTGTGTCTAGATTATGTCAATTAAGTTAAGCTGTGTGTAAATCATGATATGAGGATTCCTTATTGGTTGACTGCTGTATCTAGTTTATGTTAATTAAGATAAGCTGTGTGTAATTAGTTAAGTATATATACCTCTCCTGTCCCGTAATAAAGCGGCTCCCGCTGTATGAATCTTGACAAGTTGCTTGTGCCCCCCCCTTAGTTTGTCCAGCCAGACTGCGGCACCCCTAGACTTTCACATACTATTTTTACTGAGGCTCTGTAAGAAGTGCTGTGTTTCAGGAGCGCTGGCAGTCTAGGTCACGGTGAAATAGAGGGCTCTTCTTTGCTCTGCTTGATTTGTCTGTCCTAATCTGAACTCTTGTCATTCTAAGGAGTGTAAAATCTTCCTTAAAACCATGGTTTATTGATGGCAAGATGGCGCACGCCCGTAATCCCAGCAGTTCTGGAGGGGAGGAGGAGACAGGAAGATCTAGAGTTCAAAGCCAGCCTCAGCCAAAATTACATATAAGAGGTTGTGAGGGGAATGGGAAAATAAACAAGGAGAGAAATGAATTACAGTAGATGGGTAGAGAGAGAAGATGGGAGGGGAGGGGAGGGGGGATAGTAGGGGATAGGAAAGGTAGCAGAATACAACAATTACTAATTGGGCATTATGTAAAATTGTGGATGTGTAACCGACGTGATTCTGCAATCTGCATTTGGGGTAAAATTGGGAGTTCATAACCCACTTCAATCTAATGTATGAAATATGATATGTCAAGAGCTTTGTAATGTTGTGAACAACCAATAAAAAAAATAAAAAATTAAAAAAAAAAAAGCCAGCCTCAGCAAGGGGGAGGAGCTAAGCAAGGTGAGAAACTACGCAACTTGTGAGACCCTGTGGCTAATAAAATACAAAATTGCGCTGGGATTGTGGCTCAGGGGTTGAGTGCCCCTGAGTTCAATCCTATAGTTTAGTTTTACAGTGAGGAGGATTCTAGATTTCAAAACTTTCAACCCCATTGAAATGATAGTAACAGTTCCAGGAGTTAATGAAAGACTAAGGACTAAAAGAAACTGGCTGCAATGGCCAAGCAGAGAAGCTGGGGGAAGTCCTGAGTCTCCTGGAGGAGCACCAAGAGGACTTGGTGTCCCCAAAGGCAACTTCAAGATTGAAAATCCACAAGTTTGCACAATGCACTCACCTTTCACATTTGAACAAGGCTGAATGCTTTTTAAAACGTCGGTAATGTCTTTCCATTCTTTATAGAGATAAGATGCACACAAAAATTTTTAAAATTTTTGAGTACTAGGTATTGAACCCAAGAGTGCTCTACCACTGAGCCACAACCCAGCCCTTTTTATTTTATATTTTGAGACAGGGTCTCACTAAGTTGCCCAGGGCTTTGCCAAGATGCTGAGGCTGGCCTTCAATTTGCCATCCTCCTGTCTTAGCCCATGGCCCCCCAGCCACTGGGATTACAGGCATGTACCACCACACCCAGCTAGGATTCAACTTTTTTTTTTTTATTAGTTGTTCAAAACATTACAAAAGCTCTTGACATATCAACTTTTTTAAAATTTATTTTTTAGTTATAGTTGGACACAATACCTTAATTAATATTTATTTATTTATATGTGGTGCGCGGATCAAACCCAGGGCCTTGCATGTGCTAGGCAAGTGCTGTACCACTGAGCCCCGGCCCCAGCCCAGATTCACCCTTTTAAAGTATATGACGCACAGTGTGGGGGTATTCACAGTTGTGCAACCACCACTGCAACTAATTTTACATTTTCATGACCCCCAGAAGAAACCTCATGCCTATTAGCAATCACATCCCTTTTCCTCCCAAGCTTCAATCCCTAGTCGTCTCTGATCTGCTTTCTATTGGTGGACTCCTCCATTCTGGACATTTCATGCAAAGGGTATCATACAACGACGTATAGCTTCTCATGGCCTGCTTCTGTTACTCAGCACGATGTTTTCCAGGTTCATACAGGTGTTGTGCTTATAAATATTCCATCCCTTCCATTGTCAAATGACATTGTGCGGAGCTACCCCTCCTACCTATTCATCAGGGAAGGACATTTGAATTGTTCCCACTGCCGTGAACACTGCGTCCAGGCTTTTGTGTGGACATTTTTCTTTCCCTTGGGTAGACCATGGGAGTGGAATTGCTGGCTCACATGATGACTTCATGTTCAACCTTTGAAGAACTGCCAGACTTTTCCAAAACAGCTGTACTATTTTATATTGCCACCAGAAATGTATAAATAGTCCAACTTCTCCATATCTTCCATCCATTTATTATGATGTGAAGTGGCATCTCATGATTTTCACCTGCATTTCCTTGATAGCTAATGATGTGTGTATCCTCCTCCACCCCACTGGTAATTGAACCCAGGGTGCTCTACCACTGTGCTACATCCCCAGTCGCTTTTATTTTAAGACAGGATCTTCCTAAGTTGCCCAGACTGGCCTTGAACTTCAATCTTCCTGCCTCGGCCTCTTAGTACGATTATAGGAGTGTACCATCATGCCTAGCTTTGTATATCTTTTTTTTTGTGTGAAATATCCAAATATTTTTGCTGTGCTGGGTCCCTGAAATTTCCATATGAATTTCAGGGTCAGCTTGCCAATTTATGCAACAATGGCAAATGAAATTTTGATAGGAACTGGGTTTTTTTTTTTTTTTTTTTTTTTGTACTGGGGTTTAAACTCAGGGGTACTCAACCACTGAGCCACATCCCCAGCCCTATTTATAGACAGGGTCTCACTGAGTTGCTTAGTGCCTTGCAGTTGCTGAGGCTAACTTTGAACTCACAATTCTCCTATCTCAGCCTCCTGAGCTGCTGGGATTACAGGCGTGAGCCACTGTGCCCAGCCAGGAAATGTTTTTGATCTTTAAATAAACTTAGAGAATATTGTTATCCTAGTAACATTAAGTCTCCTGGTCCATGAATACAGGATACTTTCTTTTCATTTAAATTTTCTTCGATTTCTGTCAAATATGTTTTGTAGGAGAAACACTTTAAGACAGTGGGATAAGCAACAATTTTTTGAACAAGAGCCCCAAAATATAGGCAACAAAAACAAAACTACTCAGATAGGAACATTATCAATAATAAGCGTTTACACAGCAAAGCAAACAGAGCTGAAAGGCAATATACAAAATGGGAGAACGTTTATAAATGACTCATCTGACAAAGGATTAATACTCAGAATAAATAAGGAGCTCAAACAATTAAGAAGTCTGATTAAAAAATGAGTAAATGATCTGAAAATAGATGCTTCTCAGAAAAAAAGACAAAATGGCCAAAAAGTGTACAAAATAATGCTCACCACCACTAATTATCAGGGAAATAAAATTAAAATTACATGATATCATCCCATCCCAGTCAGAATGTCTATTATCAAACAAATAAATAAATAAAATTAAATAAAAAAACCAAAATAGCAGTTGCTGGTGAGAGTGTGAGAGTGTGGAAAGGGAACTCCTAAACAACGTGTGGGGAAGTGTGGGGTTTTTTTGTTTGTTTGTTTGCTTTTTGGTGCTGGGGATTGAAGCCAGGAGTGCTTTACCACTGAGCTACATCCCCAGTTCTTGTCATTTTCTGTCTTCTGTCTTGAGAAGTCTCACCATGTGGCCAAGGTTGGCTCTGAACTTTTGCTTTTCTTGCCTCGGCCTCCAGGTTTTGGGGTCATGGTGGGCAGCCTCACACTTGAGTTTTCCATACTGTTGCAGACGGCACTGTTTTGTTGATCTCATTTGTATTGGAGGGAAAAGAAATACGACTGATCTTTGTGAGTCCTCTTGTATCCCATGATGTAGTCAGGGCAGTTTTTCTAGTTTTTACTGGACTCTCCAGGGTTTCCCGCACAGGCTCATGCCGTCTGTGAACAGAAATACTGTAAGATTCTTCCTTCCCAATGTGAATATCTTTTATTTCACATTCTTGCTCGGTTGCCCTGGCTAGAACCTCCAAAAAACACTAAGAAGAACCACGGGAGATTGACTGTTGGGCCTTGTTCTGTTCCAAATAATGTCAGATTCCCTGAGCAGAGCTCCGGAGTACTCTGCTGACAGCTTGCCTCTGCCACTTCTCCAGAACTTCTCTCAGAGCTTCTCCGAGTGACGCAGGCAGATGACTGGGAGGGACAGTAGTACCCTTGGCTTGCTCTTCCTGGCATGGAACCTGCCAGGACTGGGAGCTGCAGTGCAGGCTGCTGGATAGGGTCTCAGCTCTTGTGCTTGGGGCAAGGCTCCACCTAGGAGTGGGTGCTGGGTGGAGAAGGAATCCCCAGCCTCTCAAATACTTTTGCTAGGAGTCAAGCTTCTCCATGGACTTGGGAGAAGATGAGAAATGCTGGTCGAATGTCTATCCCCAAACCACACTGTAGCCACAGCCGGGAGCTGGGAAGAGGGAGCCTGTGATCAGGTGTCCAGGTGGAACTGCATCACACTGAACAAAGACTGTGCCTCAAATACCCGAGACTTTCCCTGTCCTCTTAGCGACTGGTAAATCATCCACAGACCTAAAAATAATACTGAATCAGTGTTTCTTCATGTGTAGTGTGCCTCCAGCACATGTTTTAGTCATCTTTGTGTCACTGTGACCAAAAGATCCGACAAGAGTCACGTGGAGGAGGAAAAGTTCATTTTGCTCATGGTTGGACTACTCCATAGCACTGAGCAAGGGGGCTACAGGGGTGGAGGGGCACACAGGGAGGACGCACTCTTCCAGGACACTCTCCCAAAGACTCATTTCCCACAGTCATGCCCCCCCCCCACCATCTATAGTTACCACCCAGTCAGGCCTTTCAACTAGGATAGACTGATTAGGATGCAGCTCTCACAATCATTTTACCTCTAAATATTCCTAAAGGGAGCTTTGGGAGGACGCTGAGATCCAAACCATAGCAGTGTGTTCCAGAGACTTTAAAGACAGACGTTCCTCTATTACAGTGGAATATGTCTTGATAAACCCATCATACGTTGAAAATGCGTTTCATACCCCTACACTACCAAATACCCCAGCGTAGCCACACAGTGCACTCTAGAGTACTGGCGGTTTACCCTGGGGATCAAGGGGATGGCTGAGAGCTGTCATGGCTTCCACTGTTCAGCACTGCAAGAGAAGCTCAGACTGCATGCTGCTGACCAGGAAGAGGGCAAAATTCAGAATCTGAAGCACAGTTTCTACTGAACATGTATCATAAGGCTGAAAAATCTGTGAACTGAACCATTGTAAGTCAGGAGCCATCTGGAGATTTTTCAAAAGTGGTTTTACCTGATAGAGTTGCTTTATTAGGAAAGAGGGTCTGTGGAGCTCCTCCCTCCATGATTCCAGAAATCATCTCAGTTGGATTGGATTTATTGTGAATCTCATGGTCTACTTAGGACAAATCCTATCCTACAATCCAGAGAACAAGCTGTTTTTTAAGATTTAGAACAGATTATACTTAGGAATGTCAGGAAGGTCAACTCTCAGTCATCAAGACACATCTCACCATCCCTGACACATGGTGACTCTGCCGTCACCGCCGAGTCAGAAAGGCTAGATTTGCTGATCAGCTTGAAAGGCAGAGGTTCACTTCTGTCTGAAATATGCCTCTAATTCATAAGTTTTGAAAGCATATAAATTGTTTAATTCCTTTTGTATTAAACAGTCCTTCAAATATCTCAGGCCAGGCATCAAATGAGGAATTTTCTGAAACTCTATAAACATCCTGGTCATTGTTCTTTGTATCTCTTAAAATCAATCCGAAATTAAATGCAAAAATCTAAATGTGATTTGAATAAAGCAGTGTATGAGATGATTATTTTCAGTACACATGAGTAGTAAGTAGATACATAGCTGAATAACATAGGTGGACAGGTGATTAGATGAATACTTTCCAAAAATACATTCACTTATACTGCTGAATAGGAAGACTGTGCACGCTGTTCTGAGCTGGGACTGGGAACTCTCTGCTCCCCTGGGTAGAGGAAAACAGTGAGTGAGTGGGGTGAAGCTAACTGGAGCCGAGAAAGCGCCTGTGCCTGCCCTGCACTGTCACAGTAGGAAGTCAAGGAGGGAGTCTCTGGGTATTTGTTTCTGGAAATTGTTTCAGTAACAGAGCTTGGAACAGCACCTGGGGTAGGACTAACACAGGCGCTGTGTTGGGGAAGAATGCTCCCATCCACCTCCTTCAGAGGTCTGTAGCCTGTCAGAAGTGGACCACTACCGGGGACTGAATTCTGTGTCCTCCCAAATTCACACATCGAAATGCTGATGCCCAGGTGATGGTGATTTAGAGGTGGGGCCTTTGGAAGGTGAACAGGTCATGAGGGTAGAGCCCTCATGAATGAGTTAGTGCCTTTATCAAAAAGTCCCAGAGAGCCTCCTGTCCTTCCCAGCATAGGAAGTATGTATCTGCCAGTCTCTGGAAATGTGAGAAATAAATGTATATTATGACACTTGTTATAGCAGCCTGCACTGACAAAGACCAGGGCCACATTCTTCTGGTGGTGCTTAGACTTCAATCAATCTACACTTGATTTTCACTCAACTTCATAGATGTTGTTCTTGGGTAAATTAATCTCTGAATCTGAGATTTTCAAATACTAAATAAAACACAGGACTGTTCCTCACAAGGTTGTTTGGGGGAGATCTGCCAGTGTTTATAGCACATGCCTTCCTTAACTGGTAACTGGAGAAAAGAGGAGCAGAGACCAGGAAGACCTACATGAACTGGGAGGCGCTTTAGCTTGGACAATGAACATGTGAAATGGGGACGAGGATGTGAGTGGCTGTGATCATAAGGGGGGGGGGGTAGAAAAGGAACCCAGATGAAGGAGGCCCAGGACTTGCAGGGCCACAGGTCCAGGCTCCATACAGCAACCTTGTTAGGGACCCAGAGTAGAAACACTTGAACTTGCCTGTTGCGAACCTGTGGCTAGTCCACGTGTAACACATTTGAGACAGAGACCAAGTTCTCTTTCCTAGAGAGCCACTGACTTTGGGGAAGGAGGAGTGATGGCAAAGGCACAGCGTTTCATCTCACCAGATTTCTAGGAAAAGATGTGAAGTTCTGAAATGGGTGTCCTGCCCACACAGCCCCCTTTAAAAAGATCATTGATAAAAGAGTTCTAACGAGCCAGGTGAAGAAGGCACAGGGTCACTGGTGCACAGGCATAGCCAGGCTCAATCCTGGCCTGGTGAAGATCTGGAGTGGAAAGACCGTGAAGTTGTATGGCAGGTCCATTCCAAGCCTACGTGAGGGCAGATCTGAGTTATTTCCTAGACTGCCACTGGTTTGAAGGGACGAAGGTAGGAGGATCTCACTTTACCAACTCGTCTTCCAGGTACTCTGTTCAGTACGGCATTATTCCCTCTGGTAGTTGCACAACTCCAGTGGGAACCAAGGAAGGCTGTGACCAGGTGAGGGGCATTTCCAGGCCAGGTTCCCAACTCACCCAGTTGCATTATGCCTTGTGTTGAGCCGGAGCACTCTTAGCTTTTTATTTTTGTCCTTAATGAAGAAAAAAGAAGGATCATGATGAAAGTACATGTGAAGCTTTCTAGCTTTAGGATGCACAATGCTAACCTGCATCTGTTAGAAAGTACTTGCTTAGACAGTCTATTCAGTGCCATTCCTTCTCTCTTCTTTTCTTCTCACATTTAAAACGTTATTTGAAATTCACATTTGGAGTCAGCATTCTAAAGGACATCAAGGAGGTTCTTCCATTTGAATGTGTATTATAGCTGGGAGTTGTTTTCTAAATGAAATTCAGCGCACAATCCTCTGGTTGCTATCCTCCAAGGACTTCAACTGTGTATATGAATAAAATCATGTTATGGAATTGGTGTTTCATCTCTAAAACTGCTAGTAAATACCACTATGGGTCACAGGTAAGCCCCTGTCTATAATGGAAAGACCCAAAGCTTGTTGTTGGCATGATCTCAATTGTGGTGAATCGGTGTCTGCAGAGCCTCTGACGCTTCACTTCCTAATCTTGCTTTTTTCCAATCAC
Source organism: Ictidomys tridecemlineatus (assembly GCF_052094955.1). NCBI lineage: Eukaryota > Metazoa > Chordata > Mammalia > Rodentia > Sciuridae > Ictidomys > Ictidomys tridecemlineatus. The sequence goes on from NC_135478.1 coordinate 227,129,056, forward strand.
AAATTATTATTATAAAGGAAAGGATCTGTGTCCAATTTCATGTTGGCAAAATAATGGGCTAGCTGGTCAGGAGGGGCACAACAGTTCTACAGCTGGAACATAGAGAGGAAAAAAGAAGAGGAGCTTTGGGAATAGGGTAGATTCAGCACTGAGAGGTCTGGGAGCCCCAGATTCTCTGAGGCTATAATTCTCTAAATGCAAACTCAGACCAACAGCAGTAACAGGACCTGGGAGTTTGTTAGAAATGCAAAACCTCAAGCGTCAGCCCAGACTTACTGAAGCAAAATCTGTGTTTTAAAAAGATCCCCAGGTAATTTGTATTACCATTAAACTTGAGAGGTTTTGGTGGAAAACACTCAACCACTGAGCCACATCCCAGCTCTATTTTGTATTTTATTTAGAGACAGGGTCCCATTTATTTAGAGATAGTGCCTCAGCAGTTGCGGAGGCTGGCTTTGAACTGGTGACCCTCCTGTCTCAGCCTCCTGAGCCGCTGGGATTACAGGTGTGCATCACTGCTCCTGGCAGGCAGGTTGTTTTGATGGAAGTTTCATTCGACCAAATATAAGATGCGTGTTATACAGAATTGGGTTTGCTCTTTCTCTCTGCACATCCTGCTCTTCATTAGATGAATCAAATTTAAATGCTACAATCAAAATTTAAGAATAGTTCCAGAAGCTCTCTGCTAAATAAATGTGACTTCAATGTCAAGCACGATATTGTATAAAGAAAACAATCCTGGGAGTGGGTGGCTGAAAATGCTGGGAGGGGGACAGCACCCCTTTCCTCCCAGGAGCCGCTCGCATCCTCTGCCAATGAATCTGTTGTCTTCAAAACAGGCAGACTCCAGTTCCTTTCTATCTCCTTTGGCCAAGAGAAACCTAATTTTTTAAGAACTAACCAGTAGTCGCTCATTATTGAGTGGCTACGCTACGACAAACTCTGAAAGATACAAAAGGATAGGAATTTACAGAATAGATTGGAAGAAAAAGAAGATGCACATAAAAATATTAGTCAAGATAGTGTGGAAGTCTGCCACATCAAGGGCAGACTTCAAGCAGCACAGTTCACAACAGCTAAATTGTGGAACCAGCCCAGATGCCCTTCAGTAGATGGATGGATAGGGAAACTTTGGCATACATACACAATGGAACATTATTCGGCATTAAAAGAGAATAAAATCATGGCATTTGCAGGTAAATGGATGAAGTTGGAGAATATAATGCTAAGTGAAGCAAGCCAATCCCCAAAATCAAAGGCCGAATGTTTTCTTTGATATGAGGATGCTGACGCATAATGGCGATGGGAAGGGAGCATGGGAGGAATGGAGGAACTTAGATAGGACAAATGGGAGGGAGGGGAGTGGAGGGGCAAGGAGGTAGGAATGACGGTGGAATGAGCTAGACATCATTACCCTAAGTACACGTATGAAGACACGAAGGGTGTCAGAATACTTGGTGTACAACCAGTGACTTGAAAAATTGTGCTCTATATGTGCAATACGAAATGAATTGCATTCTGCCATCATGTATAACAAATTAGAATAACTAAATAATTTTAAAAAGATAGTATGGAAGTTTCAAATGAGGAATACAAGCAAGCGTGCAGAAGTAAACTCCTCCCCAAGGATCAGGGAGGGTTCAAAGAACACAGGAGGTTCATGGAACACAGGACATGGGCTAGGCCCTGAGGCTCGATCTAAGTTCAACCAAGAATAGAATCAGTGGATGTCTTGAATAAAATATTCTCCCTCAGCAGAGCTCTCGTGGTGCTCTTCCCAAAGGAAACAGTTTCTTCTGATTCTTCTATATCAGAGATCTTATTCTGAAGTCCAAGTCTGTTCTGTCTTACTAGGACACTGGCCATTTCCTCTGTATTCCAGAGTTCTTGAAAATGACCGTTCACTTGTGTTGTAGTTGTATATTTTGCCTGGATACAAGGAAGAGGGTGAAAATTTCCAGGTTTCTTTCACTAGATCAATTCTACCACTTCAGATGAAAAAAACATAACCTTGAGGTAAGTTTATGTTTTATATTATGCAAGAGTTTCATTACCTTAGATTTTTGGATATTAAAAGCCGCATTTCTTGTAAATCAAAATTACAACTGAGATTCTACCTCATTCAAGTCAGAATGGCAATTATCAAGAATAAAAACAATAGTAAGTGTTAGGAGAGGATGTGGGGGAAAAGGTACACTCCTACATTGCTGGTGAGACTGCAAATTGGTGCAACAATTAAAGCAGTATGGAGATTCCTCAAAAAACTTAGAATGAAATTATTTGACCCAGTTATCCTACTCCTTGGTTTATACCCAAAGGACTTAAAATCAGAATACTACAATGATGCAGCCACATCAATGTTTATAGCAGCTCAATTCACAATGGCTAAACTATGGAACCAACCTAGATGTTCTTCAACAGATGAATGGATAAAGAAAATATGATATATATACACAATGGAATATTACACAACCTTAAAGAATGAAATTATGGCATTTGTCAGTAAATGGATGGAGCTGGAGAATATAATGAGGAGTGAAGTAAGCCAATCCCAAAAAAACAAAGTTGAATATTTTCTCTGATATGCAAACGCTAATTCACAACAAGGGAGAAGAACTAGGGAATGATAGAGGTACTTCAGATTAGGCAGAGGGGAGTGAAGGGAGGTGAGATAGTATGGGGTAGGAATGATAATAGAATGAATGGGACATTACTACTGTATGTGCATACATCATGACGAATCAGAAGAATGAGAAGTTATATTCCATTTATATATGATGTGTCAAAATGCATTCTACTGTCATGTATAAGTAATTAGAATAAAAAATTAAACTAAAAAAGCCACATTTCTTTTACTTATGCACATATGTACTGCCACAGTCCAGCTGGGCACAATAACCGAGAGATGACAAGCGACTTGAAGGTTGAATTGGGAACTGCTTTATTTCGAGGAAACTCAGCGGGAACTGAGTGGGAACTCAAGGTAGCGGGCACCCAAGGTAACAGGAGCCACTTTATTGCGGGACAGCAGAGGTATATATACCTAACTGATGACACACAGCTTGACTCAATTAGCATCATCCAGTTACAGCAATCAGCCAAATAAGGAATCCCCACCATCTTAGTGGCTTGGTGGCGTTGCCTTACAAACCACTCCTCCTGGAAAACTGCCAGGTGCCATCTTGACTTGATTTGCAGTCGCCAACATCTCCTCCCTTTTGTTTTATTAAACAACACGTATGTGGTTTAGGAACCGTGCCTGTTTTAGGTTGTCCAATACTACATATAGTCCTTACCCATCATTGGATGGTCTGACCTCAAATCGTCAGCCTCCTGGCTTAGGTTGGTACCACTGTAATTGGATCTTACCCATCTTTGACTACTGGCCCAACATATTTAGCCATACTTGTGGATAATGACCATAGTGGTTTTTACACAAACACCATAAACAACCTGCCACAAGCAGAAGGAGGAGGATACAAAAGGCTACAATTCCAAGCCAATGATGACTCCAAGGGAGAAACCCCTGGAAAAACTGTACCACTGATGACACCATCAGCAAAGATACCCTGGTACTATTAAGAGTTACAATTTGTTTTCTCAATAGATTCATAATGCATAGAAGTGATACACAGTCCAGGTTGTACAGTTTGTGTGATAGCTATCGCAGAAGTTGCAACAGCAACAGTAGAAATAGCAACAGCTGTGATGATCGTAGCTGTAATTCCGAAGTCTCATTTGTTTTTTCAGTAATACTGGAAATTCTTCTTTTTTTATCTAAAGGTAGGAATTCTGGCAATAATGGCTAAAGAAAATTGTGTAGCATTCCAGCAGGCACTAAGAAAACAATTTTCTGAATAATTTAGTACATATCCTGAACAAAACTATTAGATATAATGGAAAGGAAAGGTGAAAGTAAACAGATCTGTTAACCTCCTTTTTTGTTCACTTTTTAAAACAATACCCAATTTAAATTAAACTGTTTAAATCACGTGAATAAAAAATATTTGGATCCATTTTTTCATGAGCGCTCCTCATATATGATACATGGACACACACCACATACAGACATACAACACATAACACAAGTGTGCACACATTACACAATAGTAGAGGCCTTGTGGCTTTTCACAGGTGAAATCTCCATTGCAATGTTTAAAAATTCCATAGTTAATAAAAAAAAAATAAAACTGATCAGAAAAACATTAACCTAGGTCTGTATGAGCTCAAAAAATAAAATAGAAAAAAAGCATCCTGGCTACCAACTGGGCTTGACTCTTCTTTTGATATCCCATCCTTCTTCTTGTAACTTGCATATGGGTTTGAAGCCTCAAGGTTTTTTACATTTGAAATAGGCCTTAATGGTGCTCATTATTCATTAGCCTCTAGTTGTGGAAGAACCATTGTCACAGATGTAAGGATAGCTAAACTGGAGTTCTGGATATCAGCTGTTATGGATTTGGGCCAAATCATCTTCTTTTTGGTCTGTAGAAATCGCTTTAGTTAGTCTCTCTGGAATCCAAATCAGCTGCTGTTCTCCCTGTGGAAACACACAAACAGACCCCCAACTCCAGACAATCACTGGGTCAGGACCTTTCCATTGTCCAGTTAGAATATCCTTCCAAAGTACCTTTGGCTTATGTACATTTTTTGGACACATGTGCCTTTCTGCACTAAGCCCTGATGAATCCAAATTTAAAAAGTTTAAAGTAAAAAGGGTTATGTTAAGTTTATCTTTGGGGATTTATATCCCTTCCCAATTCCCTTTTTGTTTTAGTAAATACATTTTAATAGTTTGATGGGCTCTTTCAACTATGCCTTGTCCCCGTGGATTATATGGGATTCCTGTTATATGAGTAATGCCAAATAATGAGCAAAATTGTTTAAAAGAAGCAGAAGTATAGCCAGGGCCATTATCTGTTTTTAACTGTTTTGGAATAGCCACAGTGGCAAAATTTTGTAAACAATGAGATATAATATCTTTAGTTTTTTCTCCAGCATGAAGGGAGCCCATCAAAAATCCAGAAGTATCAACTGTAACATGCAAATATTTTAATTTTCCAAATTCTGGCAAATGTATGACATCCATTTGCCAGATATGATTAGATATCAGTCCTCTAGGATTGATTCCAAGATTAACTTGTGGTAAAAAGGTCACACAATTTTGACATTGTTTTATTATATGTCTAGCTTGTTCCTTAGTTATTCTAAAACGCTTTTGTAAAGTATTAGCATTGACATGGAAGGATTTGTGAAAATTTGTAGATTCTTCTAGTACAGAAAAAACATGTATGTCATGTGTAGCTTTATCTGCTAAATATTGCCCAAACTAAGGGCTCCAGGCAATCGTGTATGTGCCCTGATATGTCCTATAAAGAATGGATATTTTCTGTCCCAGATTAGACTTTGTATAGCAGAAAACAAAGAGAAAACAGTAGAGGAAGGGGCTTGTTTATGCTAACAAAAGCTGCTGCAGTCCGGCTGGGCACAATAACCGGGAGGTGACAAGCAACTTGAAGGTTGAATCGGGAACTGCTTTATTGTGGGGAAACTCAGCAGGAACTCAAGGTCGCAGGCACCCAAGGTAGCAGGAGCCACTTTATTGCGGGACAGCAGAGGTATATATACCTAACTGATGTTACACATCAGTTATATATATATGATGTATATATACCTAACACAGCTTGACTCAATTAGCATCATCCAGTTACAGCAATCAGCCAAATAAGGAATCCCCACCATCTTAGTGGCTCGGTGGCATTGCCTTACAAACCACCCCTCCTGAAAAACTGCCAGGTGCCATCCTGACTTGATTTGCGGTCCCCAACAATGAATGATTTTGGACCTGGGCTTGAACCCAGGGCTTCATGAATGCTAAGCATGTGCTCTATCACTTGTTCCACTCCCAACTCCTCATATTTATTTGCAAACAGGGGCAAGTGTCCTTCCTGATATAATTAATCAACTAGTCCTGTTCATTTAGTCAGTTCTACTATGTACTTAGTATATTTAGGCAATTTATAGATATTATAAAGAATTACATTTCCAACGTACTTCACTTTGTTACCTATTTTTTATCAATATTTAAAATAGCAAAGTTGTTTTGGTCATGTTCTACCAATAACTTAAAATTAACAAAATTTCTCCATATTTGGAGTCTTGAGATCACAGGAGAAAACTGTCTCCAATCTAAGTTTATCTACATATATGTGTTGCAGAGACATGTAATCAAGCCAGCTAAGTCAACAAAATACTGTCAAGTACAAAAACTAGATTAGATTAGATTAAAATTCGGGGGGGAGGAAGGAGAATAGATTTTATATAAACTAACAAAATAACAAAACTAGGCATAATGTGAAAATTCTAACTGTTCAATATAAGCTTTAGTTTTAAAATTTGCTTTCAATTTTTAAAGATTCTGATTACACATAGCATTTACCATGTTAAACATTTTAAGTTGTGCACTCAATCTCAGAATCTTTTCATCTTGCAAAACTGAAAATACACTCATGAGACAACTCCCTATCTGCCTCTCCCCTGCCTCCAGCAATCACCCTTCTCCCACTGCCTGTCTCTGAATCTGACTACCCCACATAGATAGAATCGCCAAGCTTTACTTTTGCATCTTTAAAAATGAATGATGATAGGTATAAAATTGCTGTGATATGTAGATTTTAGTGGATAAATTAAGTAAATACTAAAAATGTTAATATGACCAAAATTAAATTCTTTGCCGTGTCTTAGGCTTATGAAAAATAATTTTGAAAAAGTCAAAGGGCATGAGGGGATATGTAATTTTCCAGATTTCCTTTAGGGGTATGTGAGTAGAAAAGAACCAAGTGGGGGCGGGGGCTGTGGCTCAGCAGTAGAGTGCTCACCTAGCACACGGGAGGTCCTGGGTTCAATCCTCAGCACCACATAAAAATAAATAAATAAAATAAAGGTATTGTGTCCAACTACAGTGAAAAAAATATTTAAAAAGAAAGAAAGAAAAGAACCAAGTGGTCTTGATTTAGTCTCTGTTTTATACATAAGAGATTAAATGACTTTGCGCACAGTCACAGCCCTAATCACTGTTGAGTATCAAAACTGAAGTCTGCTGACACCAAGAGCTTCTTCCAGTCACGAATTGTGTCCATAAATTTTCTACATTTTCTAAAATTTTCCAGTGCTCTATTCTTTGTATAGAATACTATACAAAGAATACTTTGTATAGTCAGGAAAGCACACTACCCTATCACTTATCTCAACTGAGCGTTCACATGATGGATTGGAACAGCCAAGCCTGTACCTGGCAATACCACTGCTTCAAGTGAGATTAAGCTCACCACCTGTGGGTGAGGACCACACCATCAAGGACTGAAAGCAGGGGAGAGGCCTTCGAGGTCGTCTAGTCAGAATACAGAATAACTAACGATAAGCTCCCAAGCAGGCTTCAGGAAATTCTGCATGGTTTGAAATATTATGACATGAATTATGTGACCATCCACAAATATTTCTTAATCTTTCAAAAGGAATCCTTTAAGAAACTTCAAAATAACTGAATGGAATCCAATAAATTAAAATTCAAGTGCTGTTATTTCTACAAGATCTTGGGTTATACGTTCATTTATTTCTTGAAAGAAAAATCACATTTTCATTTCTAATATTTTATTTATATTAGAGAGAGCACTTCAATATTAATTCAAATATCTATCTATTAAATGCAAAAATGTTAATGCAATATTAAAAATGAAATTTAAATGAAAGCAAGGGAATATCACATTAAGGTTCCCATAGCAACTCTCACTATGCTTTTCAGCTTCTGAATTGTAATATGGTCATTTATTACAGGCTCATATAAAATATAATTTTGCAAATATTTAAAGTTGTATAGGTTAATGCATGTCAAGTTAAGACTTCAGATATGAGGAAATATAATACATTGGGCTAAGAATACTCCAAATATTAACCTGTATTTCTAATTTAGACATATCTACATAGATCAGAGGCAAATTTCCTAAATTTTGAATACTCTGTTGGCATTCACATGAGTCATACCACCTTGCAATTCCCATCACAGAATGAAATCTGAGTCTTATGTTACTCAAATGCTAATACATGTATGATCAAGACACTCATTGCAGGGAGAATTCGAATTTAAAAATTATGAGTTTTGTCAGACTAGGCAAAAATGTAGTCATTCGTTCATGCAAATTAAAAGAGCAAGAATTGAGTTCTGCAGATCCGATGATGGTCCAAAGCCCTGCCTTTATTATTGTTTTTGTATAGCCTTTAGTAGTACATATTACTATACTGAAAACTGAAAAAAAGGAAACATCCTTTTCCCATGAAACAGCTTTTCCGTTACCTAAAGAGTTATTGGAGTTACTACTAAGCTATGTGTAAGGTCTTAGAAAAACATAAACAACCTAAATGTCCGCTCGAGGGGTGATAAGCAAACAGTGGCACATTGAGTTTCAAAGAGGTTAGGACAATTTATCAATTGCTGTGGGAAGATATCCACAAATACACTGTTAAGTAAACATGGCAAGTAAAAAACAGTACCTACAATAAGGAAAAACAAACAGCAGAACAAAAAGCCAAAATACTATCTCCAAAACAATGTCTGTGTGGGTACATGGAGACCAGTCTCAAGTGATGTGCTCCAAGTGGCCACGGTAACCCTTCCTGGATGGTGGCAAGCTTTAAATAATGTGCCCTGAACATGACTGGTGGGTGTGCTGGTCCATGCTGCTCATCTTCTGTGCAGTGAGGCTTACTAGTTGCTCAGAGGAGTCAGGATCCACCACCATCATTCTGAATTGATCTGTTCCCCTTTTACATCCTGTGAACTTTACAGCTTGGAGAATGGAGAATGGAAAGTTTGGTCCATCTTATATTTTAATTTCACCTCTTGTAACGTTTCTTGCCTCAGTGTCTTTTGTTTGACCTTACTGTAGATAAACAGCCTTGATTAATGTTGCATGGAGAATCATTTCCATTCCTTTAATGTCAAGTTTCCTGTATTCTTATGTCTAGATGTCTCTTTAAAATAGCAAATAAGTGGGAAATACATATGCAAAGGAAAAATAAAAGTTATTATTTAAAAATAGTGAATACAAACACGTATGTTTAAAGTCTAATCTAAATTTTTCATTTTAACTGGCATACTCAGCCACTTACATATAATGTAATTATTGGTACAATCAGCTTAGATATACATCTTTTAATGTCTTTTCAATTTGTCCTGTTATATTATTGTCATAGTTTGAACATGTTGCCCAAAATGCCTGTTGGAAACATCTCCCCAAGGCAACAGCAGCAGAGGGGAGACCTCACCAATGGATTGACGGTGTTTTTGCAGGATTGAGTTTCTTATGAAACCAAGTTCACCTTTGTACCTTTGTTCATTCTCTTGCCTTTCTGCCTTCTACAATGGGAGGATGCAGCAAGAGGGACTAAGGCAACTATGCTACCTCCTTTCCCATGCCCCCTTTTTTGTTGTTGTTGTTCTTGTTTCTTTGTAAAACTGAGGATTGAACCCTGGGGTGCTCCACCACTGAGCTACATCCTTTGTATTTAGGAGACAAGATCTTGCTAAATTGCCCAGGCTAGCCTCAAATTTGTGACCCTCATGCTTCAGTCTCCCAGGTAGTCTGGGATTACAGGTGTGTGCCCCTGTACCTGGCTTTTTTTCTTCTTTTTTAATTAAAAAAAAAAAATCTGATCATTATCCCTTTGTCCTAAAATGTCATCCTGAAGTCACAAGATGCAACCCTCCTGGTGTCTAATGTTGTGGTGCCCTTTCCTTTCCTCAGAGAACGCAAGGACCACAGAACATGAACTCCAACTACCGCTGTCCCAAACCGTCGCTCTGGCCGTGTTCTGGTGGTGTGTTGAGGGTCATTTGTGCCTGCATCTTCTCAGAGAGACTCGTCTTCTCATGTGTCATGTTAACTTACGAGTCTAGTCCTAGCACTGCACTGGAAAATTCATTTTTTGAAAATAATTTGAGGCCTCAGCATCCTCATGAGAGGATCTTTCTTTGTAAGGATTTGGGTGCCCTAAAAATTTGAGATAATCTTAGTATCACCCAAATTTAAGACTTATCAGTAGTTTTTTTAATATTTATTTTTTAGTTGGACACAATATCATCTATTTTTTTTAATGTGGTGCTGAGGATCAAACCCAGGGCCTCACACATGCTAGGTGAGTGCTCTACTGCTGAGCCCCAGCCCCAGCCCAAGACTTATCAGCATTTTGCCATTCTGTTTCATTTCTGTCTCCTCAACTTTTACAATTTTTAAAATTTTGGGGGGGTACTGGCATTGAACCCAGGGCATTACACATGCCAGGCAATGACTCCACCACTGAGTTACACCTCCAGAGCCGCAGTCGGTACAGGGGCCGCTTACCTCAACACAGCCCTGGACCCCAAGGCACCACCACTCAGGGTCCCAGTGACCCTGGGCGGTGGCCCAAGAGCTTTCCAGGGCTGACGAGGACCAGCAGCTCAGTAGCAGCTGTCCCACTCCTTGGGTCCCAGGGTCCCTAAGGCTTTCAATACAAACACATTGTGATTTAATGTTTTCTTCCCTTCATTTTGGTGACTCTGACCAAACCACATATTCAACTATCCTTAGAAGTGAATTGTAAGTCTCCCTAAATGTCTGTGGGGAGAGTTCAAGCTGCCAATCCAAGTCCTGTAGTTATTGTTCAGTGCTTTTATTTTTGGAGATAGTTTTAGTAAGAAACCTGCTTTCCTACTCATTCCTACGACCATTTGTTTGAATGCTTTCTCAATAATACTTTAATAGAATGGAATTTGGCTTTGTTGCTCTTTTTTGGGTTTCTACTTCATTATTTCTACTCTATATCCTCCTATGTCCTTTGTTGTGTCTTTTTATTTTCATTAGAACATAATAGTTATTCATGATTGTGGGTTAACATTTTCATATATAGGCGTAACTTAATATACTCCATTTAGTCCCGAGTACTGTCCTTTTCCCCACAATCCTCTTCCTCTGCTCTACTGATCTTGTTATTATTATTATTTGTTGTTTTAATTAGATACACATGACAGTACAATGATCTTGACATATCATACATTTGAATCAGATGGGGTATAATTTCTCATTTTTCTGAGTGTACAGGTTGCAGAATCACATTGGTCATGCAGTCACGTATATACACACAGCAATAATGTCTATTTTATTCTGCTGTCCTTCCTTTCCCTCCTTCCCCTTCTCTCCCCTCCTTATTATTTTAATTAGTGCACTATTGTTATACATATAAATGGAACTCACTGTGATGTATACTCATATCACACTGCACATAATATAGAGTGGTCACTTTCATTCTACTGTTCCTCCCCCTTTCACATCTCTCCTCTCTCCACTTAGATACCTTTCCTTGACCCCATTCTTCTCCCTTCTATTTTCATGAGATTCCTCCTCCATATACATATTTTTAAAAATTCTTTATTTCTCTCTCGCTTTCACATAAGAAATTTGACCGTTGACTTTCTTATTTCACTGAGCATGATGTTCTATAGTTCTATCCAATTACCAGCAAATGCCAGTTTTATTCTTTTTTTTTTTTTTTTTGGTACCAGAGATTGAACCCAGGGGCACTCAACCACTGAGCCACATCCCCAGCCCTATTTTGAATTTTATTTGGAGACAGGGTCTCACTGAATTGCTAAGACCTCACCTTTGCTGAGGCTGGCTTTAAACTTGCATTCCTCCTGCCTCAGCCTACCAAGCCACTAGGATTACAGGCATGCGCCACTCACTGCACCTGGCATGATTTCATTGTTTATGGCTGATAAAACTCCATTGTGTATGAGTATGTGCCACATTTTCTTTATCCAGTTATCTACTGGTGGATACCTAAGCTGGTTCCTTTACCTGGCTGTTGTGAATTGCGCTGCTGTAAACATGGGTATGCATGTATCACTACAGCATGATTTTAATTCTGTTGGGTAAATACCAAGGAGCTGGACAGCTGGGTCACACAGTGGTCTCATTCCAGTCTTTTGAGGAATCTCCACATTGCTTTCCAAAATGATAGTACTAATTTGCAGTGCCACCAACCATGCACAATTGTACCTTTTCCCACATCCTCTCCATAACTTATTTGTATTCTTGATGCCTGCCCTTCTAAATGGGGTGAGATAAAAATCCATGTTTTGGTTTGCATTTCCCTGATTGCTAAGGCTGGCTTTAAACTTCATTTTCTCATATATATGTTGTCCCTTTGCATTTCCTTTTAAGAAATGTCTGTTTAGGGGCTGGAGTTGTGGCTTAGTGGTGGAGTGCTTACCTTGCACATGTGAGGCACTGAGTTCGAACCTCAGCACCATATAAAAATAAATAAAGAAAATAAAGATACTGTGTCCATATATAACTTTAAAAATGTTAGAAAAAAGAAAAGAAAAGAAAGAAAGAAAAAGAAATGTCTGTTTAGTTCATTTGCCTGTGGAGAGGGGCGACTTAGACCATGGTCAATGACTGCTGCAGAGCTGTGGCTGCACTTTGCCCTGGGAACTTTCTGTGCAAAGTTGCAGGACAAGATTGCTCAAGAGCTATGGTAATGCCCTGCTGAGGAAGTTCTGTTCAAATGCTGGGAACTATAGGAGACTTGGCCTTGAGCTCAGACAAAAGCTGCCTTGGAATGAGAAAGATAACCACAATACCTTGAGGCACTGCAACCTAAAACCTGTAGAATAGATGTGCTGTGCTGGCTCTGGGTCACTGTTCCTCCATCAGAGGTAGGCGTCCCACCTAGTCCTAGCTTTCTCTATGTAAATCTTTGCATGTCTGTCTTAATCCCCATAGCTCTTCACCGGTCTTTAAGGTTCAGCTGTGCAAGTATCAGCATTTGCCCATTTATTGATTGGGTTATTTGGAATTAAGTTTTTTAAATTCTCTATGTATTCTAGATATTAATCCATTGGAAGAATGGCTGACAAACATTTTCTCCTGTTTTGTAGGTTCTCTCTTCATGTTCTTAACTGTTTCCTTTACTGTGCATAAGTTTTTAATTTGAAATCATCCCACATACTGATTCTTTTCTTGAGCTTTAGGGGTCTTGTTAAGAAAGTTGGCTCCTGTTGGAATGTTGACCTTGTTTTCTTCTAGCAATTACAAAGTTTCTGGTCTAATTCCAAGGTCTTGGATCCACTTTGACTTTTGTGCAGGGTGAGAAACAAGGATCTAGTTTCATTCTTCCACATATGGATACCCAGTTTTCCAGCTCCACTTGTTTAAAAGGCTGTCTTTTCTCCAACATATGTTTTTGCACCTTTATTGAGTATCAGATGCCTATATCTATATGGATTTGTCTGTTTTCTATTCTATTCCATTGGTTTTCATGTCTGCTTTTATGGCAATACCATGCTGTTTTCGTTACTATAGTTTTGTAGTAAAATTTGAGATCAGGTATTGTAATGTCAGTCCCCAGCATCACTTATACTTTGTAATTTTGATTTTTTTTTCTTATTTTACCAATCAGCCTATTAGGGAGAAATCACAATTTTCTTCTTCTTTTTAAAAAATATTTTATTTTTAGTTGTAGATGGACACAATATTTTAATTTTTATGTAGTGCTGAGGATCGAACCCAGGACCTCGCATGTGCTGGGCGAGTGCTCTACTGCTGAGCCACAACCCCAGCCCATTCTTCTTTTTATAGTGGGAACTGAACTAAGGGCTTCGCATGTGCTAGGCAAGCACTCTACCACTGAGGTACATCCCTGTACCCTTTTCAATTTTATCTTGAGACAGGATCACAGTTAAGTTGGCCTGGCCAGTCTTGAACTTTTTAACACTCCTGCTTCAGCTTCCTAAACTGCTGGATTACAGACATGTGCTATCAGCCCCCACTTAAATTTTTTCTAAATTTGGAGTCTTTGTTACTGACTTCTGACAATGGCTTTGTGATCAAGAAAAAGGGTCTCCACGATACTCTTTTAAATTTGATGTTTTCTTACAGCACTGATATGGAATCAGTTTTCATAAATCTCCCTTTGATGTTTAAAAGAACATACATTCTTATTCTGTATGCAGAATTCTACACATGTTCATTAGATCAAGTCCCCTCTGCCCTGTACTGGGGATTAAATCTAGGATTTTGAGATAAGTTATTACTAAATGGCTTGGGCTAATCTTGAATTTGTGGGCATGGGTCATTGCATCTAGCAGATCAATTTTAATTTTATGTATGTTTAGATTCTGTCCTTGACCAATTTTTAACTGCATGGACTTCTGAGTACAAAAAGTATAATAAAATTTCTACAGTGATGGAACTTTATTAACTTCTAATTACGGTTCTTCTCCGCCCACCCCACTCCCACCCCTGTAATGGGGATTGAACCAAAGGCATCATACCTCTCTGATCTACATTCCCAATTGTCTGATCATTTTTTTAAAGCAAATCTCTTTTTAAAAAAATTGTTTCCAAGTTCCTTTTAATTTGAGACAGTCTCTCTAAATTGCCCAGTCTGACCTTGAATTTGCAATTGTCCTTCCTCAGTCTCCTGAGTGGCTGGGATACAGCCACTACACCTGGCTCTAGCTTTTATTTTTGAAGGTATCTTAAATGATGAATCAAACCTTCTGCCATTTGTAATGATCTTTAAAATGGAAAATTAAGCTGTTACTACAGTTAAAATTTATTTATACAACTACAATCGCTTCCTTTGGATAAAGATATTTTTCTAGTATCTTAAACTTTTTTTTATTTTAACATCTGTTATCTTTTGTTTAGAAGTCATTATTTTTTTAAGCTAAGAGGACTGCTAAAACCTACTTTAAAGACCCAAGGATTTTTGTGAAAGAGCTCAGTCCTTTACAACTGGATTGGTTTCTACATATATTACTTTGTGCTAGTTATAACTACCTTTTCTTCAGTGCATTTGTTCATTATTTTTCTCAGTTCTTTTTTGTTTCCTCAGTATGTTACTGGAACATATATTGCTTCTTTTAAAGGCAGCCCTTCAAATTCTCAAGTTCATACTTAATCAAGGCTAAGCTGTCAGGAAGACCATGCGGCAAAAATTAGAAATAAATAAATCAGGCCGGGTGCAGTGGCCCATGCCTGGAATCCCAGCAGCTCAGGAGGCCAAGGCAGGAGGACTGTGAGTTCAAAACAAGCCTCGGCAACTTAGTGAGAACCTAAGCAACTCAGTGAGACCCTGTCTCTAAATAAAATATAACAAAGGACTGGGGATGTGGCTCAGTGGTTGAGTGCCCCTGGGTTCAATCCCCAGCACCAGTCAATCAATCTATCAATAAATCAAAAGGTCCAGGGTCCTAGCTCAGTTGTAGAGTGATCCTGGGTTCAATCACTAGTAACAGAAAATATTTTTAATAAGGTGTGTGTGTGTGTGTGTTGAAAGTTGGTCCACATTTCACTTTCCTCAGAAAAAGATTTTTAGGTTAAACAATTTAATTACCTAAAATTACATGCTCTAGGCTTACAGGCGATAGATTACCTTGAATTTTTGTTTTTTCTTCCCACAAATTAGACATTATAATTTTATGCTATCAATGTTTCTTTAGATTTTTTTCAAGTGATTTCCATTTACTTTACTCACCATTATTTCGAACATCTCAGACAGTTTCTGGGATAATTCTCCTGTGAAGTATTCTTTCACAAATTCCTTAGTGAGGCAATTTTGGTGATATATTTTGTTTGTGCTCATCTGAAAATGTCTCTTACCCTCATCTTAGATAATCCATACAGCAGTCTGCATCAAAAGTTTTCATTATTTATAATACAGTACTTTGTATTTGAAAGCTGAGAGCTTTTTACATTTGAAGTGAAGTGGTAAACACCTTCTTAATTTTCTACAGCAGTTATGAATGTCTGAACCATCTTTCCCATACACTGTCTTTACCAGCCTCTTACACCAACCCTAAGAAAGGTTTGTTTATAAAAACTTCTCATAGTACTTTTATTTAAAGTATTAAAAATATCCTATTTTAGGATTCCCTCAATTTGGCAGGAGAAGTGGGGACAGGTAAATAGGATAAATAAGTGCAATAAATATTCAAGACTTACAACCTCTTGCCCACTTGTTTCCATTATTCTTTGGGTTGTATCCAGGATCCCGGTATTTGCTCTCCACATAATTTACAATATGTCATTTCTCTTTCTCTTAAGCCTGATTCTTTTTACAAATAGCATTTCTACAGTCTTCACAAAGTCCATTAGTATAACTTCTAGTTTAAAAGAATTTTTTATTAACCAGTATTCTTAATTCCTTCCATCAGGTAAAAAAGCAAATCTTTGTAAGATAACTAGGTCTTTCATATGACACATTAATATACAACTGATGATTTAATACAAAAGTTCATTATCTTTTAATCATGTTCCTGAAGAATAAGTTATAAATCTGTGAACAATGGTCCATTAAATTATCACTTCATTTATATATGAAATAAATGGAAAATCCTATTATATTGAAGGCTAGAATTCTGCTAAGAACGTGCTAAGTTTTTCATATATACTGGTCTTTCTCTCATACACACGCACCATGCCAGACTATAGAGAGTGATAGGAAGGTGACTAAATTTTTATCTTTTATGAGTAAAAAAATACTACTCTATAGTAGAGCAATAGATTTCACTGATCGCACTCATCGACCTGGGGAGAAAACAAGTCTATGACCCCAACTTATAAATATTTATAAGTTACTGTGTAACATGTTTTGCATGTAATAAAAATATGTATCAGAAATGGAAAAAGGACAAACTATAGGCAAAATATCATGTTTAAAGTTATACCAATGGTAAAAAGTAACAATAAGAACCTGTGGATGTGAACCATGTGATCCAACGTCATTTAGCTTGAGTGACAATTAGACTGCCCTTGTTTTCAATTTCATAATGTGGCTGAAGGGCAAATGCTGGAGAAGGCTGTTAGTCTGACAACTTGTTACTGTTTGCTGAAAGTCTAGCTCCCCGTCACCAGCAGGAGTTTCCAGATGAGCATTTCTTACTGATGAGGGATACAATCCCATGAAGCCCCTGAGAAGGGAGGGAAGTGAGAGAGGGAAGAGAGGATGGTGATAAACCACGTTTGTGATTACTGCTGTAAGCAACTGGGAGTCCAGCCAACTGCAGCCACCCTGAGAAATTCCCGAGTGCTGTGGAAGTTGGGTGTTTATACCCCGAATCCTCCCCTTCACTGGTTAAAGTCTGTCTGTGCTGCTCACATGCAGCCCAGCAGTCTTTGGCATCCAGAAGACACTCCCAGAAGCCCTGGGGTTTTGGAAATAGCAGGTGTCCCAGAGCATGGGGATGGGACACAGGTAGCATGTTACATTGGCCAGGTATGCACTATAAAAAATGTGATCTTCATTTTTTTTTTTTGCAGTATTCTTTTCAATTCTGGGAAAAAAAAAACCAACCTTCATTTGATAAGTGAACTTACAGTTAAGTATTATAAATTATTGTAACTGAACAAGTAACACGTAACACATAAATGGATGTACAAGAACATAGCATTGATCCCTCCCATTTTCCCTAGAATAATTCAGATACCTTTGCAACACATCTCATTCTGGCATATAGATCCAAGGAGACCACAATGGTCAATCTAATAACAAATACTGGTATAATTAGATCTATTCTTGGATTAAAATAAACTGAATCCCTTGAATTGTCTTCCGCCACAGTTTGTCTTGCATATCCTTATTCCACCTTCATTGCACCAAAGAATACTAAAACCTTCTCCAGCTGTTAACTGGAAATGATTCAATTGCATTTTATTTAGAGACAGGGTCTGACTGAGTTGCTTAAGGCCTTGCTAAGTTGCTGAGGCTGGCTTTGTTGTTTTTTTTTTTTAATATTTATTTTTTAGTTATGGGCGGACACAACATCTTTGTTTGTATGTGGTGCTGAGGATCGAACCCGGGCCGCACACATGCCAGGCAAGTGCGCTACCGCTTGAGCCACATCCCCAGGCCCTGAGGCTGGCTTTGAACTCGAGATCCTCCTGCCTCTACCTCCCCAGTCATGGGTTTACAGGCGTGAACTACTGTACCTGGTTATATCTGACTATTTTAACAAATAAGTTTTCACATCTATTAATAAAAATGAGATAAACATTTCAAAATAAACTTCAAAGAGTTCTTTGAATGGGTATCTTATTTCCCAGTACTCAAGAATTAAAACAGAAACCCAACCTTATCTAAGTCCACTGGGAATTCAATGTAGCTCAGATGAGAATGTTCTAGTTGGCTAGGTGTTAAGGTGTTCACCTGTACACCCAGCTACTGAGGAGGCTAAGGCAGGAAAATCCCAAGTCCAATGCCAGTCTTGCAAGCACAGGCAACATAGGAAGACACCACCTTAATAATAACAAAATATGTTCCAGCCTTCCATAGTTCTTAGTATGGAAGGCAGATGATAAGGTAGCTCTAATGACAGAATTTCTAAAGTCATAGCTTTATAATGGAGTTACATAAGATATGAGCAATGCATTTAAACTTTGCCAAACAAATTAAGTACCTAGATGAATTTAAAAAATGTGACACAAAGTTATAAAAGTCCATTTTATTCTGAAATATGCATATTTTTTAGTTTTAAAACAATTTAATTGTGAATGTCACTTTGTTTGATCTTCAATGGCCTAGAAACAGAATTGTCTGAAGTACTGTACTAGTTTAAGAAATTATTTCTCTGAGGTTAAAACTTTAGAATCAAATCACATTAGCTTATAAAAGACCTTTTAAGACTTACACTGTAGCTTACAAAAGGCTATTTTATGATGCATCTCAATAAAACTCAACCCCACTTTCTCCAATGATAAAAATATGTTTTTTTAAACTGTTACTTTTTAAATGACAGGAAACTAATGAGAATTGGTTGCTGCTTTTAGAATCATCTTGTTTGAAGAAAAATATTCTGTGCTTCACCACTTGTTGCCATGCCTTACAGAGATAAGGTCTGTAGTCTGTATCCGCATCACATGGGCGACTAGAGGCAGAAGGCCCTTCCGGAGAATGTGAAGCTTTCTGCATGATGCTCTGTGTTGTTGCAAAAAGAACCAGGTGATACTCATTTACCAGTTTCTTTAGGAACTGAGCACATTTCTTCAGAGCAGACTCCTGTAAATTAACACTTTCTCCTCCATTGGCACGGTCCACCCAGTAAAAAGCTGACAGGCTGTCTATAATCAGAAGGCAGAGAGAGGGATGACTGCAAATCATAGTCTCTAGTGAATACAGTGTGAGCAGTAACTGGGTGCTGCTATTACAGTATACCAAAAAAAATCTTCCAAGGCAGTATTTTATTATTTCTTCAGAGCTTTGGGATAGTCTATGCTCAAGAATTGTAACAAGTCGAAGCATGTCAAAGTGGTAATCTGTATCAATAAATAGGACTTCTACTTCCAGTCCACCTTCTGACTTTGGAAGTATACATCGTGCTGTTAAATGATAAAGCATTTCTGTTTTTCCTGTTCCTTCTGAACCATGAAATTCAAGAATATCACCTGTGTAAAATTTAGAAATGTCAGTCAAAATGTAGCAGCACAACAGTAGGCTACAAAATGAAAAGTTTTAAAAGGACATTTACTGGAATGTGAACAAAGATCTAAATCCACTGACCAAAATGGATCTGTATGAGTAAGTGAAAAAAAATAAGAAAGTTATTATTACATCTCTGAGAAAGAAGGCAGTCTTTTTTCTTTTCTTTTTGTGGTACTGGCAACACCAGGGCCTCATGCATGCTAGGCAAATACTCTACCACTGAGCTATATCCTTCCTAGCCCAGGAGTCAGTTATTAATTAGTGTCAAGGGAATCAAATCAAAACACACAGCAAGAAGACTGAAAGGAGCCCAGAGGAATTCTCTGGGGACAGGTCCACATGCAGTCACATTTTAATGGCGATATTAGAGAGTTAAGAAGAGTACTGCAGATCTCAGGCCTGGCTACTACAGAACACATCATTTCCAAATAGTTGATTATACCACATCCATTCTCTCCTTTCTCCTAAAGCGTAAACCCCCAATTAGTGGGGGAAGGCAATATATTCACCTTAAAAACTACTTGACAGTTTCTCTTGAGAAGAATGGTAACATAGCTGAAGCCACCGAGACACAAGATGTCTACTGGGGATTTCTAAGTCTGTATCACACTGGGGTGTGACTTTTATCCCATCATTCCCTTGCCCTTGAAGCCGTCACCTTGGAACATGTAGTTGAGGATGCAGGTGCCCTGAGGATGGTGGAGCAGAAGGGCAGATGGTGCCCCACACCAGCTGTGCACAGCCTGCCTCAGAGCACTTAGGATGTGGGGAAAGTCAGCTTCTCTCTGGGGGAGCCACTAAGCTGGACTTCTTTTACATGAGGCAGAAATAATTCTTAACTAGGGGCTGTCAGTCTGTTGACACTATGGGAAGTACAATTCTTGACTGTGATTTCATATACTACAGATGATGACAGCTCAGGGCTCTCAGGCCTTGTGTGCCAACTGCCTCCTTCGACTGAAAACATCTTCAGACCACTGTCAGCTGTCTTCGCTACTGCAGCATCTCTTGAAACTCTACCCAGATGCATTATAGATTATCTTCTTATAGCATAAAGAAAAGACAACTAGTCTGAACTTTAAAGACTCCAGAGCTCTTTCTATATAGGTTCTCATAACCCTCATTAATGATAGCACAAGTGAAATAAAATAATACTTGGGGAAACTGCCCTGCTTCTGGGGCTTTCCAAAATGCATTCTAAAGACTGTTTTAAACCTTGCTAGTTTGCTTGTTATTATTATTAATTTATGGCTGAATCTAATTTATGACTGAACTACCTGACTATAAACACTATATTTAAAGTAGATTCTTAGCTGGACATAGTGGTGCATGCCTATAATCCCTGTGGCTCAGGAGGCCCAGGCATCACGAGTTCAAAGCCAGTCTCAGCCATTTAGAGAGCCCTTAGGCAATTCAGTGAGAACCAGTCTCTAAAGAAAATACAAAAAAAAGGTCTGGGGATGTTACTCAGTGGGTAAGTGCCCCGTGGGTTCCATCATCTGTACCAAAAAAAAAAAAAAAAAAAAAAAAGTACAGATTCTTGGGTCCCAACCAAAATAGAATCTAAAAAAGAATTCAGTTATTTTCCTGTTATTACTAATAAACTACTGGATGTTGGAACAGTCACAAATAATGTATAAGAAGTCTAGGATACAATTAGATAGGAGAAATAAGTCCTACTATTCTACTTCACATAGGATAATCATGGTTAACAATGTATAACATATTCCAAAATCGCTAGAAAAAGGGATTTTGAATGTTCTTACTGTAAAGAAATGGTAAATATTTGGGGTAACAGATATGCTAATTACCCCGTGGTTGTTATGTAAGGTACACATTGTGCCCTATAAATATGTATAGTTACGTGTCACATTGCCACTACACCATATTAGAAGATAATACATAAAACTTCAGCCAATTCCCATTATAATTGTACATACAAGTTGCAATTCCAAATTTTCTAAAGAAATTTTTAAAATTATTCTAACCTCAGGGAGCAATAATAACAACTATTCCTTAGTCTTAACAACTGCTCCTGGATTCATATTAAAAGTTCACATAGCCAGGTGTGTTGGTGCACACCTGTAGTCCCAGCTACCCTAGGAGGCTGAGGCAAGAGGATCACTTGAGCCAGGAGTTAAAGGCCAGCCCAGGCAGTTAACAGAGTGACTTGGGTACAGGAAGCTAGGTGTTTAGCTGGCCCTGTCCCTCTGTGTTCCCAAGGAAGTAGGTGGACCCATTCCCCACTGAAGGCTTCCATTGCCCTGTGTCACAGGAGCAGCTACCTGAGGGGACGCCAACACAGTGAAGGTCAGCGGCCAGGGGAAGCTGAAAAGAGCTTAGGAAGGTTCACCTGAAGTGCTCCAAGGGACGTGATGGATAGGAGAGGCACGGAGGGGGAGCCCAGGGGCAGACTGCACCAAATCTTCCCCTTCATTTCCCAGAAGAGCAGCTGCAGGAGGCCGAGAGGCACAAGAGCACCTCACGTCTGACATTCACATTCTTCATACAGGCTCACAGATCCTAACGCTGAGGTGGGGAAAGCAATCTGTCATCCCCATCCATCCCATTATCATGGCCTATAATTACTATTTACTTAATTATATTTTCTATTAGCTTCCTTAGTTTGGGACTTGAATATTCTATCCCCAACACAAAAGGCAGCATCTTCTGAATGTAGGTCAGCAGATTACTTTCTTCTTAAGATCCTCTTGAATGACATCTAAAGAATAAAAATTATGTTCTAACTGGTGAGGGCTAAAAATACAAGTCAATTTTGGAAGGAAACTGGTCTGGTAGGGTGTCACAGGTGGTAGTATGGCCATGGTTAGCACAGTCCTCCAGATATAAAGAACCAGAGATCCACACAGGAGATGAAGCAAGAAGAGGAACAAACTGTAGAGGGCTGGGCCTGGAGACCAAATGATGCTGACACTTAGTTGTGAGTTCCTTAGATAGGCTGGGAAGTACCTGCACAAATCTAGCACATACATGAAGTAGGGATTTTAAATTAAAATAAATATGCAGACAAGAATCCGATTACTGTAGCAACAAGGACAGAATGTGAGGGTGCTATGTTAAGTGAAAGAAGCCATTCAGATATGGAAGCTAAGAAGGTGGACCTCACAGAAGCAGAGAGAGGTACAGTGGTTACCAGAGGCTAGGAAATGTAGTAAGGGGAATAGAGAAAGTTTGGTTAATGGTTATAAAAGATATAGCATAGTAGGGTGACTAAGGTAAATGATAATTTATTACATTTTTCAAAATGGCTAGAAGAGAGGATTTGGTGGGGGGTGGGTACTGGGGATTGAACCCAGGGGCACTCGGCCACTGAGCCACATCCCAAGCCCTATTTTGTATTTTCTTTAGAGACAGGGTCTCACTGAGTTGCTTAGCACCTCGCTGTTGCTGAGTCTGGCTTTGAACTCGAGATCCTCCTGTCTCAGTCTGGGGCTGCGAGGATGAGAGCTGGGATTAAAATTTCTGGTATCACAGGTATGCACCACAAGGTCTGGCTAGAAGAGAGGATGTGAATGCTCCCAACACACACAAAAACCCCACAAATATGCAGTGATAGAAATGCTAATTATGCTGATTTGCTCATTATTCCTTGTATGCATGTAGCACAATACCACACTACACCACATAAATATGCACAATTATTATGTGTCTAATAAAAATAAGAAAAAACAAATAGAAAATAACATTTAAAAATTTAGCTTTCTGGGCTGGGGATGTGGCTCAAGCGGTAGCGCGCTCACTTGGCGTGCATGCGGCCCGGGTTCGATCCTCAGCACCACATACCCCAAGATGTTGTGTCTGCCGAAAACTAAAAAATAAATATAAAAAAAAAATTTAGCTTTCAAAATGGTGTGTATCTCTAGGTTAACAAAATAAAGACACCCGACAGCCACTTGGATTTAAGATTTGAGACAGTCACAAGGGGCTGGATATAGCAATATGGGAATGATCTACAGAGATACAACGAGAGTAAACTGAAGACTCTTTTAATGAGTAAGAGAAGTGGGTAAAGGACTCAAATTTAAGAATACAAGGCCAAAAACTCAATTCTTGGGATATACCCATAGTCAGAAGAGTCAAAAGAAGATAGATAAAACAGAAATTTAACAGAAAAACAGTGTCAGGAGGAAAAACACTGCAGGATGCAAAAGAACATTTGCAGGGTAAAACAGTACTAAATGAGAAATCTAGCAGAAATGCCACAGAAATGAAAAGATGACATGGGAAACAGAGAAAAGACCACTCGCTGGTTCAGGAGAGTGGCCTAAAACACCAAGTGGGTACCCTGCACATGTGCACTTTGCAAACCAAATGCCAAAAGCTGAGACACTCAGAAGGCAGAGGGAAAGGCCCCGTGGGTGCTCACTGCTGTTCGAGCAGCAGCAAGGGCAGAGCTGGACTGCAGGGTGTTGGAAACCATGAGTACCTGGAAACCAGCAGCTTGGGGCACAGCCATTATTTTCAGAGAAAAATTCAACAGTAGTTTTATGAAGCGAGAGAGTCAGGAGAAGATAATTTAAGATAAGAAATATAATAAATTTTAGGTAAAAAGGAATTCCACAGAGAAAGAGAAATATATGGAACTGGTCAGAAGGTAACAGTGAGAGATCTCTTGGGTACTTCTGGAATTTCCCAAATAGAAACCCTGAAAACTTAGCCAAGTATTTTCTTGAAGAGGGGGTGGTGATCATAAGGTCATTCAGAAGAACTCAAAAAGATGGAGAACTTGAAGGCACTTACCTAAACGGTTTCACAGGTTTCCTAAATCCATACATGAACAAAAAGTACCTGAGGTAAGTCTTCTACAGATTCCTCAGACTCTTGTTTGGCATAAATGAAACCAATGCAAACAAGTTTCAGGTTAAATCTCTGAATAAGAGATTAATACACAGATATGACACACTTCCCTTTTACAGATGATAGCAAAGCAGATATAAAAAAGCCATTTATAGCCACGTGTGGTGGTTCAGGCTTGTAATCCTAGTGACTCAGGAGGCTGAGCCAGGAGGATTGCCAGTTCAAAGCCAGCCTCAGCAAAAGCGAGGCACTAAGCAACTCAGTGAGACCCTGTCTCTAAAGAAAATACAAAATAGAGCTGGGGATGTGGCTCAGAGTTCAATCCCCGGTAACAAAAAAAAAAAAAAAAAAAAAAAAGATTTACAACAAATTAGGAAGTAAACTCTGCAAACTTACCAAATATACATGAATATTATCACTAAGATCCTTGAACTAAATTCCCTACAAATGTGTTTAATGATGAACATGTACTATTTAATTGTTAAGATAAAAATCACATACAAATATTATGTTCTGTAGAGAGGACATGGTCCTTTGTACTTTATTTGAAGCCACTATCTCATGTATTTCTGTGAGCTTTTACAAAAAAAGAAGAAAAAAAATCACCTTGTCCAGCCGAAGTATTGAATATGACAAGTTGTAGGAAAAAAAAAAAATCCCTACAGTTTGGCACTTGAAAAAATTAAAACTAAGTCAGAAAATCTGGATGGTTTGGCCCTGACAGTTACTCTTACAAATAGATGCTGTGAGGAGTCAGGGTAACAGATTGTCAGGAAGAGTCATGAATCTAAAGATCCTTCAAAATAAGGAAAAGTAAGAAAAGCCAAAAAATATATCATCTTGGTACCAGTGTACTAACTATATAACAAATATGTTAAATTTGCAGATGATAATCATTACAGTATTGAAGAAATATGAACTGTTACATGGTATAAATAACTACTATCCAAAAAGCATCAAAAATATGTTTACCACAGCATTAGACCCTTCAATCCCTCTATGCCTTCTTGCTTCAACGTTTGCTTCCCTGTAACAATTCCCAATAACGGACGTTGCTATGGATCCTAGTGATTTCACGTGTGCTATTGTTCCACGGGAGTATTTGTTCAACTAGGTGTGCAGCTATAGGATCGATGACAGTTTTAAGCACACATTTTTGTAGTGTCGAAATGTGTTTTCAAAGTTTCCTAATGTAGAAGTCGTGCCACAAATCCATTTTAACATGTCAACAGTTTCAATACATTCACTTTAATAATACACTTTTCTATGGAAAGAACACAAAGACAGCTCAGTTTTGTCTAACACATTTTATCAAAATTTGACTTTGATCATTGATGGATTAGGGTTTTGTTTGGCTAACAGATCTGCTGTACAAATGATACTACAGCAGTCCTTCAAGCTGGATGCTGAAAGCAGGGGTAAAGACAGTGACTCAAATCTAATAAGGAAAGAAGCACACGTAACTGGAACTATCCATGGATATTTGGGTTGCTTCCATCTCTTGGCTACTGTCAATAGTGCTGCTGCTTCAAGATCTTGTTTTCAATTCTGCATATAAAACCAGAACTGAGATCACTGGATCATATGGCAACTCTGTTTTTAATTTCTGGAGGAACCTTCATTCAAGGATACATACAGCTTAAGGACAGTATCCTTTTTCAATCCCACCAAAGGTGCACAATATTCCAACTTCTCTATATCCTCATCAACGCCTGTTGTTTTTATTTTTTTTAAATAGCAGCTATTGTAATGAGTGTTAAGGGCATTTTATAATGATAAATGGGTCAACCAGCAACAAAACATAACAATAACAAACTTTACAAAGCACAGCAATATACAAAGCCAAAACTGATAGAAACAAAGGAAGAAACAGACAATGCAGTAACCATGTTTGGAGACCTCAATACCCCATTCTCAACAATGGACAGAGCAACCCAACTGACGATCAGCCAGGAAACAGGAGAGCCTACTAACATTAAAAACCAACCACAACTAAGAAATGTCAACAGACCACTTTGCCCAACCACAGGAGAATACTCAATTTTCTCAAGAACATATAGAAAATTTTCCAAAATAAACTACATGAGGCCATGAGTCAAATCCCAATAAATTTAAATAGATTGAAACCACAGAAATATGTTCTTCCAATCAGAAAAGAATGAAAAGAGAAACCAGTAGCAAGTAACAAGAAACTATAAATCTTCTTGTCTTTGGATTAGGCAATGGCTTCTTAGATATGATATTAAAGCAGGAAAGACAAATTGGTGGGATTGCAAATTGGTACAATCTCTATGGAAAGCAGTATGGAGATTCCTTGGAAAACTTGGAATGGAACCATCATCTGACCCAGCTATCCCACTCCTCAGTTTATACCAAAGGACTTAAAAATCAGCATACTACAGTGATGCAGCCACATCAATGTTCACAGAAACTCAATTAACAATAGCTAAGCTATAGAACCAACATAGGTGCCCTTCAATAGATGAATGGATAAAGAAATTGTGTTATATATACACAATGGAATATTACTCAGCCATAAAGAAGAATGGAATTATGGCATTTGTTGGTAAATGGATGGAACTAGGAGCTATCATGTTAAGTGAAATAAGCCAATCCCCCAAAACCAAAGGCTAAAAGTTCTCTCTGATATGCGGATGCTGACTTACAAGAGGCAGGGGATCGGGGTGCGCGGGGGGGGGGGGGGGGGGGGGGTGGGGGGGGTGGGGGGGTGGTGGTGGTGGAATGAAGGTTCATAGGATTGGACAGGGGGGAAATGGGGGAAAGTGAGGGAGGAAGGGGATGGGAAAAACAGTAGAATGAATTGAAGACAACTTTCCTATGTTCGTATATGAATACATGACAGTGTAACTTCACATCATGTTTAACCACAAGAATGGGAAATTATATTCCATGTATATATATCAACCTACATTCTACTGTCATATATAACTAAAAAGAATAAATTTAAAACAATTAAAAAAAGATAAATTGGACTTTACAAAAATTAACAATTTTGTACTTCAATGAACACTATCAAGACAAAGACAACCTACAGAATGGATAAAAATATTTGCAACATATATATATGACAAAGGGTTTCTTTTACCTGTCATATGTAAAGAACTCTAAAAATTCAATAAAGACAATCCAATATTTTTATTTATTTTGGCACCAAGGATTGAACCCAGGGGTACTTAACCATGAAGCCACCCTACTACCTTTTAAATTTTTTTTTTTTTTTTTTTGAGACAGGGTCTGGCTAAATTGCTTAGGACCTCGCTAAGTTGCTGAGGCAGGCTTTGAACTCATGATCCTCTTGCCTCAGCCTCCTGAGCCACAGGGATTATAGGTACGCACCACTGTGCCCAGCCCAATATTTTTAAATGAGCAAAGGTTCTGACATCTCTCCAAAGAAGATACACAAACTGTCAGTAAAGATGCTCAACATCATTAGCCATCAAGGAAACATAAATCTCAATCACAGTGGGATACAAGTTCACACTGACTGGGATGGCTATTATCAAAAGACAGTAAAAACTATTTCCAAGATGTGGGGAACTGGAACTGTCACACATTGCATAAGTACATAACACATACATAAGTTAGTGACAACTTAAATGTGAAGCTACTTTGAAAACCAGTTTGGTAGTTTCTCAAAAGGTTAAACATAGTTACCATATAACCTAGTAATTCCTATCATAGGTATTATCCAAGAGAACTGAAATCATCTATCCACAGATAAACTGTACACTGGTAAACACAGCAGCATTATTCCTAACAGCTAAAATATGTTAACAACCCAAATGCAAGTCAACTAATCAATGGATAAACAAAATGTTGTATACTCTACAAAGGAAATATTAAACCATAAAAAGAAATGGACTTTTGATTCACCTTACCATAAGAACACTGAAAACATTATGTAAAGTAAAAGAAGCCAGTCAAACACCACATATTATGATTACAAGAATAATTAAATAAAAAGAAAGGGCAAATCTAGAGTTGGAAAGTGGATTAGTAGTTGCCTAGGGCTGAGACACATGACTACTAATATAGACACATGACTACTAATATGACTACTAATAGGGATGGAGCTCAGGACCTTGTGCATGCTAGGTAAGCGCTCTACCAATGAGCTTCAGCCCCAGCCCTGCAATGGGATTCATTAATGGGAGATGAAAATGTCCTAAAATCCATTATAGTGATGGTTGCAAAACTGTGTGACTCTACTAAAAATGAACAGCATACCAAAATGAGTGAATCATATATCTATAAAGCTGTTATATTAAAAGAAACAAAACAATCTAAATACATTACCTTTTTTCTAAGTCTTTCTTAGTGTACAAGTGCTAACAGAACAAGTAGGCATTTATTTTCTCTGCTGTAAAAATACTAATGGAGCAAGTGGGCAATCGAGGATTCCCCTGCAACTCTGCAAAACTTTCTAGAGAAAAAGAATGGAAATAAATCATACCAACAAAACCCCATAAATATTATTAGGTGATGGGGAAAAAAGAAGGAGGTCAATGTATACTCTAAGGATTTACTGCACATAAGCCAAACTTCATCTCATCTGATACAAAGACTTAAAAACTTTGTTACACTGTTTTGTTACTTTTCAACTGTACTGTTTAGACCTATTTAGCTTTTAACTAGGAGTATGTGTGTATATATGAATGTGGGGGGGGGGACTTTTATAAAACTTAAATTATATTTAAATTAAAACTTAAATTATATTTATATTGAAGTTGTGTTTTTACCATGCACAGGTGAATCTTCATCAAACAGATTTGGTTCTATTTCTTTCAAGGAACTTCTACCTTCAAGTCGGGCAAGGAGCTTACAAAAGAAGAGAGAAGGAAAACTCGTTTACTTAAAAGATACAAAAATCCTAGAATCTACATTTATAAATTTTCCCCAAAATCCATAAACTTTATAATTTTGAGAACTGGAGAAAATATGAAGATGGAAACATAACTTAGGAGAATATTGTGTTTGTTTATCCTTAAAGTATTTCATTTCTGTTTATGTATCAAATACTGCTGGCATAGAGTGAGTCTGTGTCCTTGAAGGAATACAGTCAACCTTAGGACATAGGGACAAACTGCTTACTGGAAAAGATTTACCTCGGGTACCCCTTATCATCATCTTACCATACTTGTTACACAATTATCTACTTTAATCTGCCCTATTCTGTCTGGTAGGGAGGGGGCAAAGAAAAAGGGTAGAGGAAAATTTCTTTGAGGAGCTACCACCACTACTTGAAAGTTAAGTAAGAGTACCAGGCATTCAGGACAATGCAGCCAGAGTGCAGAGGTCATAAATAGTGCTGTGGTGGGCAGACTGTAACAGACTTAAATGGCAGAGTTTGTGGTATGCAACAAGCAGGAAGTAGCGCAGTCCTAAGGAAAGAAGTCAGAGTATGGAAGGTCTTAGATGCCAGGTTTAGGAGCTTACTGTTGACGAGAACAAAGGATTTGAAGCTAAATAGTGAAAAGCAATTTCCCATAGGTGGCAGGGTAGATGGTAGGGGCTCCAGATCCAGACTGCTAGGTCCCTTCTCTGGGCCTCAAGATTTCTCCTCCGTAAAGCAAGGATAACAAATGGTAACCCCCTTGATGAAGATTAAATGTGCTAAAAAAGTGTTTGGCATAAAGTAATAAGCACTATGTAAATAGGAACTATGACTGTATTTCAAACAGATTGACCTGGTGGCTACTAGGGAATAGATCTGAGGATGGTGAAACGAGGTAGGGAAAAGAAGGCTAGAGTCTGCCACACTAACTGGAGGAGTGCCTGCACCATGACAGAAGTAGCTAGGATGACAGGAAGCAGAATCAGTGATTTAAATGTCAATGAGAGAAATGTAATCAATGCTAATTCTCAAGTTTCCAGGAAATCAGAACAGATTTGACGATGACTCTTCTAAAACAAAAGAAGGGAAAATAAAACATATCACAAATAGGAATAAAACAATAACCCTTTATTTGCATTTCTTTTTTAATCAAAGGAAAAAGCTTCGGAAAGGTTTAGTGAAGTGATGAAAAGGTACTACATGTTAATTTAAAAAAAATTTATTTTTCATAGCACCAGGGATAGAATCCAGGAATACACACTCAATCCCTCTGCAAGCACTCTGCCACTGAGCTACATTCCCAGCCCTTTCATTTTAAGACAGGGTCTAAGCTGCTGAGGCTGGCCTCATATGTGTGATCTTCCTGTCTCAGTCTCCCAAGTCATTGGGATTACAGGTGTGCACCATCTACATGTTAACAAATATTTGTTGAACTGTACTGTGTACAAAGCAAATACACCTGTACTTACAAATGCAGATGTCCCTACCTGTGCTAGGTAAAATGGAGACTACAAAGATAAAAAAGATAATAAACCTACCCTCAAGGGACCTGCAAGCTAGCAAAAAAAGGTAAAAATGCAGTGCTCAGAGTTAGAGCGGTCTAAGAGCATGGCCACAGTGAAAATCATCCTCAGAAAAATATAAAAAACATTACTGACATTGTTTCCTTTTTTCTTGGGGCTTACATTTCCATTGATGGCATAAAAGTTCTGTCAGTACCTAGTACAATCAAGGAAATGGTGTTGAGAAGTAAGAACATATTGTTTTCTTCTCTAGCATGCACTCACAGAATAAAACTAGTTTTAGGTAATTTTATTAAATCATGACCCTTGGTACACTTTTGAAAATATTCCTTGTGAGGACATGGGAAGCATACTGTAAATAATTCAGCCTTGCCCAAAGACAGGGCTGGTCTTTGTCATTGGCTCATCTCTAAACCCTCAGAATGTCCTGCCTGATTGAGGCATCTTTAGTCTGGAGCCCACATGATACCAGGTCTTGTCTAAGAGACTGGAAGCTGAGGTCAGATGTGTAGGAAGTTAACTATGTCTGTATGGCAGGGCCCCAAGACAGTCTCTGGACACCAATCATGTGAGTAACCAATGCTGTCTACTGTCACACATCGGTGCTGGGAGAATTTAGCCCTATCCACAACTCCACTGAAAGAGGACAACTGGAAGCTATATGTAGAAGCCCTCTGAACTTTGACCCATGTGTCTTTTCCTTGGTTGATCTTAACCCACATTCTTCTGCTACTGCAAACCATGGCAAGTGCCATGGATGTCAGTGAGTTCTGAGTCCTTCTAGTGACTTACTGAACCTGAAGGTGACTGTGATGGTTAATTTTACATGTTAATTTCACTAGCTGGAAGATGGCCAGATAGCTGCTACTAAATGATGCTACTAAAGCATCATTTCTGGGTGTGTCTGTTTCCAAAGACAGCATTTGATCAGCAGATTGAGTAAAAACCAATCTACCCTTACCCCTGTGGGTGGGCACCATCCAATCCTTCAAAGGTCCAAATAGAAAAAGGCAAAGGAAAGGTGAGTTCTTTCTCCTATACAGAGCAGGACATCCATCTTCTCCTGCCTTTGATTCTTGAGATTCTGGGCCTAACATCAGTGCCCCCCATATATGTCAAGGCTTCAGCCTTGAAGTGCGAGTTACCTTCTGACTCCAGCTGAATTATACAACCAGTTTTCACACACCTCTAGGTTGTTGTCTGCATATCCAGTATGATTCAGCCTCCATATCAAACAAGCCAATTCCCATAATAAATCTGTTATCTATCTATCCATCATATTGGTTGTTTCTCTTTTGGTATCAGAGATTGAACCCAGTGGTGCGTAATCCCTGAGACACATCCCTGGCCCTTTGTACTCTTTATTTTGAGACAAGATCTTGCTAAATTGCTAAGGCTGGCTTTGAACTTGCAATCCTCCTGCTTCAGCCTCTCAATGCACCACTGTGCCCAGCTATTGTTTGTTTCTTGAACTCTGATTTGTACAATCTATAAAATTCAGTGAACCAGTATTTTCAAAGTTCCAAATCATGATGTGAAATAATTCTTGGGCAAAATATTTACTCAAAGTCCAAGATAAAATTACCCATGAGCAGTGGTGCACACCTGTAATCCCATCAAATCAGGAGGCTAAGAGTGGAGAACTGTCAAGTGTGTCAAGCCAGTCTCAGAACTTAGCAAGGCCCTTTCTCCAAAAACAAATAAAGGGCTAGGGATGTAGCTCAACGGTGGTGCACCCCTAGGTTCAATCCCCAGTACCACACATACACACACAAAGTATGAGATGTATCAGTGAATTTTTTTTTTAAAGAGAGAGTGAGAGAGAGAGAATTTTAATATTCATTTTTCAGTTATTGGCGGACACAACATCTTTGTTTGTATTGGTGCTGAGGATCGAACCCGGGCCTCACGCATACCAGGCGAGCGCCGCTTGAGCCACACCCCCAGCCCGTATCAGTGAATTTTAATGTATGAAAAGATACAATAAAATTTTTTATTGCACACTGCAATTAATCCTTAGAAATACTACCAGGAAAGCTTTGGTGCAGTATTAAAGAAGAATATCCAGTTATCTGAAAAGATCTTGAGTGCTCCTCCCCTTTCCAACTACCTATCTCCAAGAAGACAGATGGTCTTCATAGACTTATTTAACCAAAACCACACACTGTAATAGACTGGATACAGGAAATAAACTCAGTTAACTTTTATTAAGCCATACATTAAAGACTTGCAAATACATATAACAATGCACTTCTCTCATGAAATTTGTTTAGGAAAATACAATTACTGTTCACAAATATATATATTAATAATGACATTCAATGGGTTTATCATTGTTACTTGTACGTGAAGATAATTTTTAAATTAGTTTCACTGACAGATAATAATCCATATAAACAAATGCTATTTGAAACCTCAATAATTTTTAAATGTTTAATGCAGTCCTGAGACCAAAAAGTATAAGGACCACTGAGTTCCAGGTTTCAGAGTTCAACTTGAAAAATAAGAGAAATTTTCAGACAAGATGGAGCATATAATATATAAAATTATGAAATATCATTATAAGCTTATACACAAATTCATCAGAATTAACTTAGGAAATTATTCTAATTGTTTACTCTCATTGCTCAAAACATTTTAGAACATTTCCCTCTAAGAATTTGTAATATAGTATTCAAGACAGTATTATAACTTTGTTGATTTGATACTTGGAAAAAGATGATATTTTTGTCCTGACTCAGCTAACATGTGTCTGATTTTCTACTGTTATTTGAAAATAAAATTCATTCTCGAAGAAAACTGTACCATTGAATATATTCACAACAATGTTTCACAATTGTCAAAGCAGAGTATATCAAATACAAAGAGGTGACAGGACCTGCCAAAACCTGGAATTAGATGTGTCCTTAGATTTAAGCTTAGAAATAATGGATAGTAACACCAATTCATAGAAGTCAGTCTGTGAGATAAGAATTTCCAGGGGCTGGGGATGTGGCTCAAGTGGTAGCGCGCTCGCCTGGCATGCGTGCGGCCCGGGTTCGATCCTCAGCACCACATACCAACAAAGATGTTGTGTCTGCCAAGAACTAAAAAATAATAAATATTAAAATAATTCTCTCTCTCTCTCTCTCCTCTCTCACTCTCTCTTTAAAAAAAAAAAAAAAAAAAGAATTTCCAAACCTAAGTAGAAAATACCCTTAAAATCTGGAATATACTTAACTGTTGTTACAGAAAATTGAAATTGATGTTGCCCGCATTCAAGGAATGGGTCAAAGAAGCCAGGAATACTCAACCTGCAGTTTCAGAAGGGAAAGCAAGTTTGATAAGTGATCATAAGAAGTAAGTTCTGCTTGACATGAATAGTTTAATCCTCTTGGAGACTGACCTATCTAGAATCAGGGCTTGGCGACTACTAGAGTTTGGATCTTCAATGTCCCCCAAAGGCCTTGTGTTGAAGGAATGGTAGCCAACCTGTGGCACTACTGGGAGGAGGTAGAACCTTCAGGAGGTGGCGCCTGATGGAAGGAAGTTAGGTTACTGGGGGTGTGCCCGCAAAGGAGATACTGGGATGCTGGTCCCTTCATTTTAGCTTTTTGGCCACCATGAGGTGAGAAAATTCCTCTGCTATGCCCTCCTACATGATGTATTTGCTTCATTATAGGTCCAAAGGCCACAGGCCAAGCAACTGAAACCTCTTAAACCGTGAGCAAAAATAAACTTTTCCTTCTTTCTGTAACCCTAAATTGTTTAGCTCTGGTATGTTATTTATTTATCTATTTATATATTGACCACTGAGCCACATACCCAATCCCATTTTGGATTTCATCTAGAGAGACAGGGTCTCACTGAGTTGCTCAGCACCCTGATTTTTGCTGAGGCTGGTTTTGAACTCAAGATCCTCTTGTCTCAATCTCCTGAGCCGCTGGGATTACAGGAGTGCACCATCATGCCTGGCTTCAGATATTTTATTATGGTGATAGAAGCTGATTTAACAGTGGTGGCAGCTGTTAGGATAACCCAGATACAGTGGGGGTCTGGCTCCAGGAACCCATGGAAACCAAAATCCATGTGTGCTCAAGTCCCTTATATAAAATGGCATAATATTTGCACATAGTCTACCACATCCTCTTGTACAGCCGAAATCATCTCTAGATAACTACAATCCCGAATAACAATACAAAGCCTACGTAAAGCATGGTTTGGAGAGTAATGATACAAAAAAAGATATGTACATGAATAGTACAGATGCAGTTATATTTCTGATCCATGGTTGATCTAATCCATGGAAACAGAACACACAAATATGGAAAGTTAGCTGTACTTCTTGATTCTTGATTCCTTAAGTAAACTTTCTGAGGTGGAGCTTCCTAACTAGGAAAGGACACACAATGGATACTAATATTGTTCACTAATAAATATGGCATTTAGATAGTGAATCAGTATCTGCTAGGTTTCATTACTATAACAGCTATCTAATAATAGAAACTATTTGTGTTTATGGTCGTATCAGCAATACATTATATACACTATCACCTTTGGCACATTATCCAATTTGTCATTATTCAATTTTTCATACAAGAAAACTAGTAAATTCCAGAGTCCGAATTCAACCACGATCTTGCTGAATCCCAAAGCCTGGAATTTTCCTACTACGCCATCCAACCCCAGAGTCACAGTCACAGAATCTAACCAACTCTGAGTATAGGAACTAAACTGAATTTCTGGACCTATTATGCCGCAGGTGAAATCCGACATCCTATGTAGGCAACTAACTGCTTTGAACCATCTCCTAGTGTAAACTTTAATGCCAACAAAGAGCCCAGCATTACTGGAGCAAGAATATAGTCTGCAAAAGGGGTAATATACAGATATTATCAGTAAACATTTCATGCAAGTCAAATGGGTTCTAGGAATGAGGCAGGTGTTGGGATATGCAGATGTAGCGGAAATAGATGCTGTCCTCCAAGAATTTAATGGGGAGACTCAAAGGGCTAAAAAAAAAAAAAAAAAAAAAAAAGCATAATAAAATTATGTATTACGTATAATAGAAGTATACGTAAGGCACTGAGAAAACAAAAAAGGGATGGTCAGTTCTAACCTGTGTTAAGGCATCTTTAATTTTGAATGAGAGGTTTAACACAGAGTGTATTTCTTTCAGTTACATACAGTAGTCTCCCTCATGTATGGTTTTAGTTACCTGTGAACAACCAATATCTGAAATTTAAATGGAAAATTCCAGAAAAAAATCATACATGTTTTAAAATGTGCACCATTCTAAGTAGTATGAAGTAACAGGCATGAATCATCTCTAGTGTGTCCACACTGTATATACCACCTGCCTATTAATTACTTAGTAACCATCTGTTATCAGATCTACTGTAATCCTTGCACACAAAGCCCAAGAATAGTGATGCTGGAAAATCATATAAGTCAAAGAGAAACATTAAAATGCTTCCTTTAAGTGAAAAGGGGAACATTCTTGACTCAATAAGGAAAGAAAAAATATGACCAAGGTTGCTAAGACCTCTGGTAAGAATGAACCTCCTAGCTATCAAACTGTAAAGAAGGAAAAATAAATTTGTGCTAATTTTGCTGCTATACCTCAACCTACAAAGTTAAAGCCAAAGTGCATGCTAAGTGCTTAAGATGGAAATGGCATTAAATTTGTCAATGTGTGTATAGAGAAAAAAGAGCAACAGGGTTCTGTAGTATCTGTGGTTTCAGGCATCCATCGGGGGTCTTGGAATATATCACCCATCAAAATGTACATTGATGGTGAAATAATTCCTTCTATCTGGAATCGTCTCACTCTATTCCTTCAATTAAATCCCTTAAGGTCTAGCTACTGAATGAATGAAAATTCCATGCATTCTCAAGGCCTCATCCTTCCATGAGGCTATTTCCTTACTTAAGAAGACATTACTAAGATAGGCACAGTGGTGGTGTATATGTAATCCCAGCTATTTGAGAGACTGGGACAGGAGGATCATGATTTTGAGGCCAGCCTAGGCAACATAGTGAGACCCCCCCCATCTCAAAAAACAAACAAAACAGGTCTCCTTTATCTGAAATGTAAACACTTTAAAGGAAAAGGATCTTGGCTCACCACCACCAATTCCATGATGCAA
Organism: Ictidomys tridecemlineatus; assembly: GCF_052094955.1. Lineage (NCBI taxonomy): Eukaryota > Metazoa > Chordata > Mammalia > Rodentia > Sciuridae > Ictidomys > Ictidomys tridecemlineatus. The sequence goes on from NC_135478.1 coordinate 227,165,901, forward strand.
TGCTTGGCAAAAACTTAGCTTCTACCTGCTAATTTAAAGATAAAGAGAGCACTGCCAGGTAGAGCTGGGGAAAGAATGGAGACTATAAAGAATCTCAAACTATTTATTATGTGATATATCATGTTTGGATAATCTATGCAAACATCTATTAAATAAAAATCAACAAGTTTCTTATGGCTATCATCAAGGTTCTTAATACACACTGACAAAAGTCCATTTTAGAGGGAGTATATCTTTAATGCCTGTTAAATAGAACACATATCACATAGATTTTTTTAAACCTAATTTAGTTATGGAAACACCTTTTCATTAAAGGAAGCACTTTACTGCTTATCCTAGAGCAAGAAGAGCACTTAAAATGAACCAGAAATGAATGACATTAAGGCAAATATGTATATAAGACTCACTGGTTAAAGGCTCATTCCCCTCTCCTTTCACCTTTGGTGATTAAATCTGTTTGCAGATGGATCCCTTCGGTAGTCTCAAACCAGTATCAACAGTATAAAACACTACCTAAATAAGCAAACATCCAGCTGGGGGTGTAGCTCAGTGGTAGAGTACCTACTTAGTATGCAACAGCCACTGGGTTTGATCCCCAACATCACACCTAGAAAAAAAGCAAACATCCTAAATCAAATATTCACAACCCTACCTATAAGAGGCCCCGCTGAATCAATTCTTAGTAGTTTTACTACTGATATGCAGAGGAAATTACTTTAAGAAAAATATGGGGGCTGGGGTAGCGTGCTCGCCTGGCATGCGTGTGGCCTGGGTTCGATCCTCAGCACCACATACCAACAAAGATGTTGTGTCCGCCAACTAAAAAATAAATATTAAAAATTCTCTCTCTCTCTCCTCTCTCATTCTCTCTCTAAAAAAAAAAAAAAAGAAAAAGAAAAATATGTATATAAAAAGTAACACAAGGTTATATGCATAAGAGAAGCAGCTGGGATGAATAGGAAGGCAAGTGGAAGAAGCGTTAATATGAATATAACCAAGATAAGGTTTGGTCCTCAGCCACTCTGATTCAGATACCCTTCAGGGCATAGGATTAGGCTTGACCCTTGAATCAAGCATTTGTCTAAACCATACGGAAAAAGCAACTGTTATTTCATAATCCATGATTAAACTTTATTGTTTCTAAGTATATTCCTAGAAAGACTGCTGCTTTCATAATTACTTTTTAAAAAGAGAAATAATGCTATTTGAAAATGAAAAACAGATACATAAAAAGTCAAGCACAAATTATTATACATACCTAATTAAGCAGTATTAATTTCTTTTTTTTTAAAGAGAGAGTGAGAGAGAGAGAGAGAGAGAGAGAGAGAATTTTTAATATTTATTTTTTAGTTCTCGGCGGACACAACATCTTTGTTGGTATGTGGTGCTGAGGATCGAACCTGGGTCGAATGCATGCCAGGCAAGCACGCTACCACTTGAGCCACATCCCCAGCCCAGCAGTATTAATTTCTAACAGAATTTATAAGAACAAAGTTTAAACTTAAGAATTTATAACAAATTAATAATTCCAGTAAGTGCATACTTAAGATTCCATCAGGAAGTATACACTCTGCTTCAAAACTTCATTTGGACAGAAAAAATCATCTATATGCAAGTTCATAGCAAGAGATGGGAAAGCACAAAATCAAAACTGCAAAAGCTTTTGACGGCTGAATGCCACTATCCCACTTCCACTTGTAAGGGAGAAACTTCGCTGGACAAACACTTCTGGTTTATTCTCCCATCCTCTCTCTAATGACCCCAAGAAAGTATTCTTCTAATGGGCAATACTAACAGCAGGAATTAAGACATGTGCTGATCTGCTCCTTCCTCTTTGACAGCTTGCCTGCATGAAGGACACATTCTCCTAGGTTCCTTCAGTCCTAAAGTTAACAAAGGCAGGTTCTTAAGAGGGAAGAGAAGCAGCCTGGTGACTCACACCTGTAATCCTGGCAGCTCTGGAGGCTGAAGCAGGAGGATGGTGAGTTCAAAGCCAGCCTCAGCATCAGCGAGGTACTTAGCAACTCAGCGAGACACATCTCTAAATATAATACAAAATAGGGCTCAGGATGAGGCTCAGTGGTCAACGGCACCTGAGTTCAATCTCTGGTTAAAAAAAAAGAGTGAAGAGAACTGTGTGTGTGTGTGTGTGTGAGAGAGAGAGAGAGAGAGAGAGAGAGAGAGAGAGAGAAATGGTATTGGTGGTGCTGGGGATTGAACCCAGGACCTTGTACATGCTAGGCAAGCACTTTACCAACTAAGCTATATCCCTAGCCCCAAAGAATTTTTTTTTTTTAAGGAGACATGTGATCAACAGTGAGGGGTCCATAATGAAGAGGACATAGACGCTGCACTAGAAACTCAAATGTCACTCATAACTATGACAGGGAGAGGAGGGGAGGGAAAGGAAACGGTAGTACTGGGGGCTGAAATGGAGAAAACTATAAATATGTTGAAGTGAACCTCACAATTATGAGTAACTATGATGCAATTAAAAAAAAAAAAAAAGAGGAGCTGGGGATGTGGCTCAAGCTGTAGCGCGCTCGCCTGGCATGCGTGCGGCCAGGGTTCGATCCTCAGCACCACATACAAACAACAATGTTGTGTCCACCAAAAACTGAAAAATAAATATTAAAAAAAAAATTCTCTCTCCTTTTCTCTGTTAAAAAAAAAAAAAAAGACTGGGAGACAAGAAAGTGGAGGCAGCAGAAATAACCGCTGCCTCACGGAGCACAGGAATGGAACTAGGAGGGGTATGGCATCAAGGAAGGTCTTTCCTGGGTTTTGTTTTTACCTACTGTACTGGGATCCTGACTGGAAAAAAACTGATAAGTAGAAGATACAGAAGACAAAAAATGACCAATAAGAGTGGGACTAACAGTAGGAGTGATGTCCTTGAGGAGGAGAGTGGAGGGATGAGAGCCTTACCACAAGGAGAGAAGCCACTTTCAGGAGTAACACTCACTGTTCTATTTTAAAGGGAGGGAATTCAAGAAAATCAGTATATAAAATCTATCTATCTATAGATACATATATACATATATAGATTTTATTAGATTTTTTTTTCAATAGAGATTTGATGAAAAAGCAGGAACTTAGATGAAAAAGCAGGAAGGTAGACTTCAGAGCAAAGAAAATGACTAGAGACAAGGAGGGACATTACATAACAAAGGATGAAGCCACCATAAAGAAGTATCCAACGCGGCCTCAAGATACAGCAGCAAAACTAACAGGGCTGAAAGGAGAAAGCCAAGTCCACAATTTCAGCTGCAACTTGGACACTGACTTCTCAGCAACAGACAGGACTACCAGATAGACAATCAGCAAGGATACACACTCCAACTGGCTCTCACATACAGAACACCCCACCTACTAACAGCAGAACACACAACTTTTTCAAGCATCCATAGAACAAATTCATTGACAGAAAATATCCTGGGCCTTAAAACATAACAAATTTCAAACAACCAAAATCATAAAAAGTGTGTTGTGACCATAATGGAAACAAACTAGAAATCAGTATCAGAAAGACTACAGGAAAAATTAAGGAGTTCTTATCAAATATTTTGTATTCTCTCAATGACATGAGGCAAGGTAGAAAGAAGAGGGGAGAAGAAAGAGAAAGGAATGAAACTAATAACTGAGTGCCCACTGTAGGACAAATACTGTGCCAGACATGGCACCAACCCAACAGATAGCCAAGTTTACTCTCAAGAACCTTCTATGCCAAGGATGGGAGTTGGAAAGGATGACAACATAAAAATGAAAGAAAATGTCGGGTGTGTTTAGTGTTAATAAAGAAAGAAGAATGAGGGAGAAAGTAGCAGACAAAATCACAAAGGCAGGAGAGGAGATCAGAGGTGCTCTGTGTAGTACACACTGGGTAAGCAGAAAGGTGGAACCAGAGGTCAGTAGGAGGCCCCTGCAATAAAATAGGCTGCAGTAAAGCAGAGAGAAGTGTTGAGGGTATGGCAGATAGGATTGTCTGATGAAGTGGAATGATCCAAGAGAAATGCAGACTCTAGGACAATTCAAGTTGTCTGGTTATGCTCCAGGTAGAATGAAGTTGTCGTTTTATGGGATGGGAAGACCTGAGGAGAAGGTTGAGGTGTGAGTGTATACGTATGGTGGTAAATCAAGACTTTGGATAATGCAGTGTAGTTTTAATTAATGTAGTTTCAAGTTTTTAGCTTCTCCCATTTTCTTAATTTTGAAAAAAATTAAAACCTACAAACTGTTAGGATTGTATGAACACCCATATCCCTTTACCTAGATTCACTAGTTGCTAATATTTCACCAAATCTGCTTGAGTTTTTCTTTTGCTGAACCACTTCCCCTCACATACTTATATCTATCTCTTCAAAAAAGACATTCTCCAGCATAACCACATTACAATTGTCACACTCATTATTACATATAGTACTCTTCTCTGATATACATTTCTTTATAATTTTCCTGGAGCCAAGATTCAACCAGGGATGAGTGTGTTCAGTTTGGGAAGCCTAGGAAGCATACATGTGTGGCTGTGTCAAGAAAATAGAATATATGCATTTGGAATTCAGGGATAAGGTCAGATTTGAAGATACATTCTATAGTGAGAATATGAATTACTTAGGAAATGCAGTTGGACTGGGTGCCCATTTGAAGTTAATAATTATAAATTTAAGGTGAAATGTGTCTGTTGAGTTATGATTTTCTCTAGTAATAATAAGTTGAATGGGCAGAGACACAGTGACAATATGCCTAACCATGGTTAGCTTAAGTAGGTTAGAGGTAAAAAGAAGCAAGGAAACTGACAGCCCCTTTAAGGGAGTGATTGTAACAACAGAGCGTGGGTTCTGTTCTGGATGAGAAGGAAAGCAAAGATTGGAGGTGATAAGCATTGTTCTAAAAATCTATGATTGTAAAAAAAAAATTACTACTTTAAAATAAATGTTAAATATTTGTCATATTTAATGTTTGCCTCTGGCAAAGAGGCCATCTCATATTTAAAAGAAGAAAATCAGTCAGCATTATCAATATTTATTTTTACTATACAAAACTGTATTTAGTGGAAAGGACACAAAATATAGAAACCACCTCCTAGAGGCAGAGCCTAAAAGAAAATAGGAAAGCAGGCTTCCACCGTCTTTTACAAAGGTAGAAGCAGAGTTTAATGATATCGTAATCACAAAGCTTGTTCCTGGCAAAAACAAGACTAGCACTAAAGTCTCTGAACTTCCAAGTCCAGCACTATCCATCTTGGCTTCCAAAATATGTTGTCAGAAAACTTCTGGAAAAACATAAATATTCACAGGGTTATCCTTGGTAATTGGGGTTGTGGAAGTAGAAGTTTCCCACTTTTTATTTTAGTACTATTGAAATTTTTTGTAATGAACATGTACTACTTTAATAACAGGGTGGTTAGTAAAATGAAATTTAAAAAAACACTATTATGCCATGCATAGCAACCAAAACTAGGCAGACACTTGCAACTTTTAATTCAGCAATTATTGTGTCCTTGGCTGCTACATCCTGCCCTTCCCCCTTCAGCCCACCTGTTTCCCACCTTTTGGTCACCCCATTCAGCATTTTCTAGGCCCAGTCACACACTCTCAAGATAAGGGGAGGAGGGCAGAACAAAGACAGCCTAGGACATATAAAAAGGGCAGAATACCTCGCTTCTTGGGATACCAGCAATGGTCCCTCCTGGGAGAAGTCCTCTTTTTAAACTAAACCCTGTTTGCCTCTGCGTGCTTCTCTAATGTTCAAACTTCAACATGTGAGGAAGCAGAACTTGTCACGGATAGATAACCGTGGGTATCAGTGTCACTTCAAATGGTCATCAAGGCTTCATTCATCTCCTGCAATTAGTCTTCCCTGAAGCCAGCCCCTCTACTGAACAGCATGCTTTTCCTGCACGTACTGTAAATTTCAAGGCAGTTAGTTCTTTGGTGCAGAAGCTGTCTTTTTCTGTTTCTTAGCCCTACCACTTGGCCACTGGTTAACACAAGTAAGCAGTCAACATTAGGTTTGATCCGTGAATAAATTCTTGCAGGACTCAAACGGCTCGTGTGGCTCTGGAGCGTAGGGGGATAACAGGGACCGGTGCCATGAGCACAGGCAGGGGACTAAGGAGACAGCATTGGTACCAACACAGCCTCCAGCCGCTCCAACCGGGAAGGCCTTTCGCTCGCTCCCATGCCCAGTGAGCGGTCTCTCACAGCGGCTCATCTGCGGCGGCGGAGCGCGGGGGTTCTGCAGCGGCCCGGCACCGCGCGCAGTGGGGAAAGCCCTCCTCCGCCTGGCGCGGACTCGGGCCCGAGCCGGCGGGGCTGCGGGGAGAGGGAGCGGGCGCGCCTCCCCCCGTGCCCGCGAGCCCCGCCCGCCCGGCGCCCCCGCCCGGGACTCTCACCTCGGTCCCAGACTCAGCCCTATGGAAGTCACTGCACATCGCCCCGGAGGCCTGGCGCACAGGAGACTCAACTTTCCCGCCTGCGAGACCATTTACCGACCGGCCGGGACGCGCAGCCAGTCAGGACGAGAGCGACCGTGCGCACCGCGCAGACTCTTGGCCCCAGGGCGACGAGCGCCTGCGCAGTGAGGCTGCAGGCGCTCCGGGTGGCGTCATCCTCCCGCGCCCCCGCCGCGCCCTCCTGTCTCCTGGGAGACCGGAAGTCGGCTGGTGCCTTTATCTCCTCAGACCTGAGCTGGGGCTCCTTTCTGAGAGGCAAAACTGGTGTCATGTATATTTGAATTTTCTTAACTATTAAAATGCACTTATGGAGCAGGCAGCCGAATTTGTCCACTCAGGCTAAGGCTAAGGTGGCTGTGTGTGAAACTGGCGGTTGATTCTGGGGAAAGTAAATTAAAAAGCTGTCCCTGTGGCCCCAGGCGCCCCTTCGTTAGCGCGCGCCGCGGGCCGACGTTCCACAGATGTGCGCGAGCCGCCGGTCCGCGGGGGAGGGAGTGGCCGCCGGCCGACCCCAGCACCTGCGCGCCGCGGGGAGGCCCCGCTCGCGGCCGCAGACTCGCTCTCCCGCAGCCGCCTCCGCCCAGGCCGCGCGCAGAGCCGCGGGGTCGGCCCGACGCTCCTGCGGTCTGAGCGGAACTAAGGATCGCGACAGGGTCCACACGGTGCCCGGGCGCCGCCCGCACGCAGGCGGGCGTTCTGCCACCGGCGTTTCACAGACGAGCAACGGGCACAGTTCTGGGCTGTGTTACGGGGTTGACGAGATTGTGATAGGTTAAAAGAATGTGGGGGGAACACGCAGACCACAGGGGCAGGGGATCCCGTAAATAGGCCTGGCCGGAAAACAGTTGGCTGTGAAGGAGACCACACCTGATACTGTGCGTGCGTGTGCGTGTGCGCGTGTGATCACGGAAGTCTTGATTTTTATTCTAGCTCGTTGCCCACGGCACGTCACACCTATATGGTGTGTAACTGGTATTTTTTAAAGGAAAAGACCAGGGTGTGTCTACGAGCTGGCCAGCTGGCCGGGAGCGCTTGGGGGACTGGTGGATGAGGGCGCGATCTCCAGCTGGGCACGGTGGCACGCGCCTGTGACACCAGTGAGGCCACCCTCAGCGACTTGGCAAGGCCAGGTCTCAAAATAAAAAGAGGCGGGTTGTGCTCAGCAGTGGAACTCCCGGGGCCCATCCCCGGGGACGCACCTGCACACCTCAGGAAGTCCCCGTGGAGAATGCGTGGCAATCAGCTTTAGGAAGAGCGGATGCAGATGCAGGTAAGTTGCAGGTAGGACGCTCTAAGAGATGGAAAAATTCTAGTCGGAGGACTTGTTTTTTCTGGAAAGCAAGAAAGCAGGGTCGTGTTCTGAGCCAAGTGAAAGTCTTCATGTGAAGAATTAAGGTGCACAGCCAAGTCAAATACCAAAATGAATGTCACCCTGCCCACGGGCTCCACGAAAATCCTTCCCAGGAAACCATCCTTGGTCCATTCTGGTACCAGGGAGTGGGTAAGGGGAGACGGAAGTGTTATACGGAGTGTTGGGGGTGGTGCTGGGGATGGAGTCCAGGGGTTCACACATGTTACAGGAGCACTCCACCACCAAGCTACAACCTCAGCCCAAAAGCGCGATACTAATTAATATAAAGGATGGCAGTCATTATTTTAACTAGGAAATTTTTCCTGCTGTACTCGTCTATAATCTCGTTCAATACTCAGTATCTTAGAACTATTCCTTTTGCACAGACCTTCTCTCCTCAATCAGAGTTGTGTATGTAGTCTGGTTTCACACAATGACCTACATCATCGAACAGCGGCACTTCTTAGAACCTATCCCCACTGTTCAGTGGCACATGAGCGTAGTGGAATTAGCCTTCAGTGGCAAGATGACTCATGGACTTTTGGAGTGGAAAAGCTTTATGCAAAAACATAAGCATGTTCCTATGAAATGTTTTCATCAGTCATCCCAAAGTTGCTCATTATATAAATCAAAAAAGTCACAGAAAACCCAACACTAAACAATAAATGACATTTATTGAGCCACAAAACAAAGTCCAGAAGTAGGATAGGCTTCAAGGTTATTTTAGTTGAGAGGCTCAGTTAGGCAAACATGAATGGAGTTTATCTTTTCTCTTGTAAGATGCATACTCTCTACCTGGCTCTTCTAGGGTGTGGACATACCCAAGACATTGACAATGACCAGGGACCCAGAATGGGTTAGTTAGCTTAGTCCTGAATCATATGTCCCTCTTCTAGATCCAGGGGTAGAGATCATTCTTTCAAAACATATAGGCTCTGTGGAAAGCTATGGATAACAGCAGATTTCAACAATGACATCAAAATCCATATGGTTAGCCTGGAGCAGAGCATGATTAGAAGCAGGGGAGGAAATCTCTGTTTTCACTGCACCCTCCATGATGAGAACCCAAATATCCAAAGCCATATGTAGGTCACCTCCCTCTTCCATTCCACTCCCTTCACTACAAAGTAGATCCTTCCTCACAGCAAATCGATATGCGAGAAAAAAAGGCTCTACAATGGAGTAGCTGTTCTAGGCTAAAAGATTTTCTTATTTCCCACACTGTTCCTAATGAAGATTGCATGTCAACTGAACCAGCTTAATCCATTAAGTGCACAGCTGATTGTGTGGGCTTTCAACATGGTTTGAAAGTACTTCAGTTTTAATGCTCTGAAAACGTCACTTCTAGTTTAAAAGTAAGTCTGAGGAACCCTCATAAATGGTTGGTAGAAATGCGATTATATGATCTTTTTGGAGGGGAATTTGGTGATATCTAATCGAGTAATACATTTATTAACCTTTTGACTCAGTATCCTACTTCATGGTCTTACCTTCTTTTTCTTTTTTAAATATTTATTCTTTTTTTACTTGTAGATAGACATAATGTCTTTATTTTATTTATTTATTTATTTATTTATTTTTATGTGGTGCTGAAGATCGAACCCAGTGCCTTACACATGGTAGGCAAGCGCTCTACCACTGAGCTAAAGCCCCGGCCCTCATGGTCATACTTTCAACTTTACAAAAACATATGAAAAAAGCATGTTGCACCATTGTTTATAACTATGAAATATTGGAAGTAACCTAACTGCCCCTATGTAGAAATGTGGCTGAATAAAATAGGCACAGTAGCACATGCCTACAATTCTGGCTACTAAGGAGGCTGAGGCAGGAAGAGCACAAGTTTGAGGTTCACCTGGCAACTTAGTGAGAACTTGCCTTAAAAATAAAAATTTTAAAAAGGGCTGGGGATATAGCTCAGAGGAATAATGTTTCTGGTTCAATCCCCCATATACACCCACCAAAATGCTACCACCACAAAATGGAGCACTATGCAGCTATAACAAAGGAGGCAGAGAATTCTATGCACTGGGGTGATTTCCTGAATATAGTGTGGGAAAATATCAGTGGAAGAAATATCTATAGCTTGTTAGCTTTTACATAAGAAAGAAGGAAAAAAGAATTATTGAAAATATACATGTTTCTGCTTGTTTGGGCAAAAAGAAACAGAATAAATCAGAAATTAATGAGACTGATTATTTACAAAGGGTAAAAGGAAAAGGAAATGGATGGAAAAGAAGGGAATGAAAATAAGGAGAAAGGGATGAGGTGAGGCACACTTTTAAAGTATGACTTTTTAGCTTTTTCTTTTTGGTACTGGGGAGTTAACCCAGGTGTGCTTTGTCACTGAGCTACATCCCTGGCTCTTTTTATTTTTTATTTTGAATGGTCTCAGTGAGTTGCCTAGGTTGGTGTCAAACTTATGATCCTCCTGCTTCAGCCTCCTAAGTCATTGAGATCACAGGAAAAAGCACATTTCTATTTTCCTATGGAAATTAAACAATGGCTAAATGAGGACTCCCTCTGGATAATGCTCACCTCCACTTCCGGTGGTTGTTCTCCTTTTCCCTCTTTCTCTTTCCTCCACTCCATCGTGTGGCTCAGGGCTGCTTAATTGTGCTGTTCTGCTCCTGCAGGACCCTGCTCTTCTCGTTTCTCCCCGTTTCGCCCACTTCTTAGTGCCCCCTGACTCGGGCCAGCTCTGGCCCTGGTGTCCATGGTGTCTGTGATGCAGGGTCCTTCTGCGCGCTGCTGGGATCCTGGACGCTCCACTGCACTTTCCTTCTGCCCCTGGCTTTTCCTCACGGGGCGGCGGGGCGGGCACCGAGGGTGGGACGGGGGCAGGCGGACCTCTGCGAACTGCGTCTCCAGGTGGCCAGCTCCTGACTCGGTCCAGCAGGAGGAGGCCGGAGGACAGAGAGGACGGAGGAGCTGGAGGAGGACGCCGGCGGCCCAGGGTCTCGCACAGCACGGCCTCCCCAGCTCTCCTTCCCTGCGACCTCCTGCCACAGGGCAGCCTCCCCAGCGACCTCGGCTGGGTCCGCCCCCCTGTGTCCTCCCTCTTCCCCTCAGCCCCTGGCTGGTGCGGTGACTTTCTGCTCTGGCCTATACCTGGCGTGGAACCTGCCTCCTGTTTCATAACGGGTGTGACCAACTCCCGGTACTAAATTCTCTGTTTTAAAGTAGCAGGTGTGCTTCTGCCTTCCTGTGAGTCTCCAGCTGGTGCTTTCAGTGTTCCCTTTAAGGCCTCTGTCCCTTTTGTGTTTGAATTCTAGCTGCTGTAGAGAGGCCCACATATGTATCCTTCCCCTACATTTCAATTATGGACAATGTATAGTTTTGCTTTTCTCCAATGTATATTTTTGGCACCTTTGTCTAGTGTGAAATAACTGTATTTATGTGGGGAAAACCCTGTACATTCTTAAAAGTTACTAAAAGGCTAGGAATGTAGCTCAGTGGTAGGGCACCTGCCTCACATACACAAGGCCCTGGACTAGATCCCCAGCAATGAAAAAAAAAAATTGTAAAGACACAAAGAGCTTTAGTGTCAATTATTTTATTGATATTTACTATACTATACATTGAGAAATCAAGATTTTTTCTATTTCTTCAACTCAACATGTCAACATAAAAATATTTTGTTGAAAATATTTTGTACAAAATAATGGGTTCAATCCCCAGCACAAAAACAGACAAACAAAATAAACCCCACAAAGACAGATAAGCAAAAATACCCCAAAACCCCATTTTCTAAAACAACGTATTAGTAGGAAGAGTTGGAAACCAGGCAAGGTGGTGCACACCTAAAATCCCAGAGGCTCTGAAGGCTGAGGCAGGAGGATTGCAAGTTCAAAGCCAGCCTCTGCAATTTAGCAAGGCCCTAAGCAACTTAGTGAGATCCTGTCTCAAAAAGAAAAATAAAAAAGGGCTGGAGATGTGACTCACTGGTTAAGGTCCCTTGGATTCAATCCCCGCCCCCATACCCCCCCCAAAAAAAAAGTTGTTTGTTTTACACTTTTTTGTAAATCTCTTTAATTATTGACTTAATTGAATGGGTAACTGGGTTTTCATATCTGCTTCTGAGTTCAATCTGTTGTGATGACAACACACACAAAGAAAATAATATCTCGGCATTGTTATGAACATAGTTTTGATTTTGTGACCACTGAAAGGTCTTGGGACTACCCAGGGGTCTTTAAATCATACTTTGAAAACTGGTGCTTATTGAAATTGCATTATTCCTGATAAGGGTTCCTTGGACTGGGCTTTATTGTAATACACTCATTTTTAAAAAAATGTTTCTTAGTTATACATGGACATAATATCTTTATTTTGTTTATTTTAATGTGTTGCTGAGGATCGAACCCAGTGCCTCATATGTGCAAGGCAAGCGCTCTGCCACTGAGCCACAACCCCAGACCAATAGACTAATTTTTTTAAATATATTTTTTAGTTGTAGTTGGACACAATACCTTTGTATTACATATTTATTTTTTAAAGTGGTGCTGAGGATAAAACCCACTGCCTCACACATGCCAGATGAGCGTTCAACCCCAGCCCCAAAGGACTCATTTTGATAGCTACATTTCATATATGTGCACAGATGTCTAAGTGGTATGCAGAGATTAGTGAAGCTTATCTCAAAACTAAACATTTACTTCTGCTCTGTGAAAATATGGGAAATATTTTAATAATAGGAGGAATGGCTAGCAGGAGAAAAACAGCCCTTGAAGTGAGCTGATGGTCTCAGAATTGGTGAATCCAAGGGAAGAGCAAGTCCTACTCAGATTTAGTCATGGTGGAGGTCCAAGGAAGACGGATTGTGTGAACAGTGGTTTCAAAGCCTTCTGCATGAAAAGCTGAGAGTGCACCAGTCGGTGCAGGTCTGCCCCATGGTAGAAACAAGACAGTTCTTAGATAGTCCAATGGGTCTTTCTCTTGTTAATGTAAAAATGTATTGCTACTGTTTTTGCCATCAAAAATTGACGATCTTGGTCTTTCGACCTTGCCTTTTTATAATGTCAAAAGAAAGGCACTGGTCACGTCAATAGCTCTACAGTGGACTCCAGCAATGTCACCAATGGTATGACTTTTTCAACCAAATCTAACAACTTCATCATTTTTCTCAGTGAAGTCAAAGCAGCTGTCACTGGGTTTAAAAGCTGTGATTTTCTTGCTGTTCTTGATCAGCTGGACCCTGACATACTTCCTGATGGCAGAATTTGGCTATTTGGCTTCAACCCCTACCTTTTCCAGCACTGTGCCCTTTATATGGGAAGCACCGCCCAGAGGGTTGGCCTTCTTTTTCTTTTTTAAATATTTATTCTTTTTTTACTTGTAGATAGACACAATGTCTTTATTTTATTTATTTATTTATTTATTTATTTTTATGTGGTGCTGAAGATCGAACCCAGTGCCTTACACATGGTAGGCAAGCGCTCTACCACTGAGCTAAAGCCCCGGCCCTCATGGTCATACTTTCAACTTTACAAAAACATATGAAAAAAGCATGTTGCACCATTGTTTATAACTATGAAATATTGGAAGTAACCTAACTGCCCCTATGTAGAAATGTGGCTGAATAAAATAGGCACAGTAGCACATGCCTACAATTCTGGCTACTAAGGAGGCTGAGGCAGGAAGAGCACAAGTTTGAGGTTCACCTGGCAACTTAGTGAGAACTTGCCTTAAAAATAAAAATTTTAAAAAGGGCTGGGGATATAGCTCAGAGGAATAATGTTTCTGGTTCAATCCCCCATATACACCCACCAAAATGCTACCACCACAAAATGGAGCAGAAATTGGGAGGGGAGGAGGTGGCTAAGAGGGTGGATGTTATCGTTAGGCTAGGGAGATCCACATGCCAGACCATGTGGGGAAACTGAGTCATGTTTCCCCAAAATGAGATACAAAACCAGCCCAGGAAACACAAAGAAGATTGAACTGTCTGCTCGTTATTGGGGGTCTCATTCTGTGGAAAACAAAGCATCAAATTGCTCCTTTACTTGCTTTGTTGAAAATTAGGCCGTTCAAAAGAGTTTTCACCCAGGCCAGTGGCACCCACCTGTAATCCCAGCAACTAGGGAGGCTGAAGCAGGAGGATTGCAAATTCAAAGCTAGCCTCAGCAATTTAGCAAGGTCCTAATTGACTTAGTGAAACCCTGTCTCAAAATAAAAAATAAAAAGGGCTGTCGGTGTGGTTCAGTGGTTAAGCACCCCTGGGTTCAATCCACAGAGCCAAAATGAAACACAAAACAAAAACCCAAGAATGTTAAATGAAAAGGACTGCTATATAAAACAATTCTGATGGTGTGGGAAGGGGACAGTGAAAAATGACCATGTTATCTTAGAGGAAACATGGGGTCCATTCAGATACATCCTCCATCTAAGAATAGTAGAATTTCAGAGGAAAAAAAAAAAGCTAAAACCATGTGGGTAGATAATTTAAAAGAGAATAGGACCAAAGGAAAATAAGTTTCCCCAAACTCCCTCATATAATGGAATTGTCATCAACATGATATATTTTAATTAGAAACTAAGTATTTAATAGTGTGAATAAAATGGAGAAGTAAGAGCTGGCTGACAAATTCACCACTGTCAAATCTTTATTTCTAGAAGGTTTAAAAGAGTGCAGCTAATATCCTTAGGCCCCTCAATTCCTCTCTAAGAATCTCTCCTTCAGAAATACTAGCACATATAAATAAAGGACTGTGTGCAAGGATATACATTAGCTCTTTATAATAGGAAAAAGTAAAAATAACTGCATATATAAATGTCTGTATATAGGTGATTGGTTTCATAAATTATGTGACTTTCTGTAACTGGTATGTGGCACACTCAGGGCATGACAGATCTGTACGAAGACATGAAAGGTATAGACTCAATACTGATCGGTACAAAAGCAAGAGGCGGAGCGTGGTGTGCTGGCGGGTGTGAGAGCTGAATTGCAGCCGCTGTGGTCACACCCTGTGTACACGGAGGGTGAAAGACCTGGCAGCATCCAGTGGAGCCCAAGGCAGAAGAGTGGGTCCTGGCCACAGTTGCCCATTGCCGAGGATGGACTCACCTGAATCTGGACCTCAGCTCTTGTCTACATTAGCCACGCCAGTGTGAGTTTTCTTTGCCTTTACTTGTAAGCCAAAATTAAAAAATTTTAAAGTTTCTTATTTGCTTTATTTTGTTGGTGCTGGGGATCCAACTCAGGATGGTGCATGTACTAGGCCAACTGCTCTACCACGGAGCTCCAACCAGCCCCTAGTTTGGCTTTTAATTGCCACATAATAATTGTACATATTTATGGGATGCAGTGTGATGTTTCCATAAATTTATATAATGTGACAAAAATCTTAGCAGAATCACACACATAAACACATGTATGCATGTTATTGTGCCCTTGTCCCTTCCGTTTGGTTTAAATGTCTTAGCATGATCTGGTCTGAAGGTAGAGAAAGGATGCGAATCCTCAGGGCGCTTCAAGCCCCTTGTTTTCATGCTCAGTTCCTTGATGGTAGCCCTGCGCAGCACACTTCTCTGGAGCCTATGTATATATTTTGGTTTTTATCTCTGGTTTTGTTAAAGTATTTAGATTTTTGTTCTTGAACCTGAAGCAGCTCCAGAACAACTTTGAGAGATAAGGAAGAAAGCCATCTTTTGTGATTTACTAAATATAGCAGGAAGAATACAAAATGAGCCTTGAGCATCTTGTAGTATGGAATGTAATGAAGTGCTAAAAAGACAAAAGTCTCACATTAATGGAGGTATGTGGAAGGTGCACAAGAGGCAATTGAAAGAGCTCCCAAAGGCCAAAGCTGGAATAATCTAATCAATAATGTAGGTAGCACTAGATTACATCCCAAAGTTCAAAATAAATATCCATGATTTCACAGTGATATAAATAAGCAGTTGAATAAATTAATAACTGGAGAAGACGAGACACATTTCTCATGCAGAATACTTTAAAATAATTTATGTAGACAAACTGATGTCAAGATGGAGCATAACTCCCCGCTCACAGGGAGGCACATGGTGACTGCCTTCCAAAGAGGGCGGCATGGAAAGAGAGGAGAGGAAGAGTGACTGTGGGCTGGGTGTGGCTCAGTGGTGGAGCACTTGCCTAGCATGTGTAAGGCTTTGGGTTTGATTCCCCAGCACCCCAAATATCATACATAAATGAAGTAACTTCACAGTGGAGGAACCTGACAAATACCTCCTCAGGTGCAGGGGGTGATGCTGATGACCTTTCCCACAATGTGACACGATGTGGTAAGGATGGTCCTTGCCTCTCTGGTCTCCCTCCCCCAAACACACATATGTGGGGTAGACACATAATCCCATGCTAATCATGAGAAAACACAGCAGACAGATTCCAGCAGAGGGAGACCCTACAAAACACCTAATCAGTATGCCTCAAAACTCCAAAGATCAAAACCAAGCAACGTCTGTATAATTCTCACAGCCAGGAGAAGCCTGAGGAGACTGGACAACTAAACGTGACATGGTTTTTCCTGGGTGGGATCCTGGAACAGAAAAAGGACATCAAAGTGTCAGATGTGGCAGCATACACCTGTAATCCCAGCAATTCAGGAGGATCCCAAGTTTGAGAGCACTCTGGGCAACTTAGTGAGACCCTGTCTGAAAATAAAAAATAAGAATGTCAGGGGGTGCAGCTCAGTGGTAAAGAACCACTGGGTTCAATCCTCGGCATCAGCAATTAAAAAAAAAAAAAAAAAAAGCTAGGCATGGTGATGCAAGCCTGTACAGCTTGGAGCCTTAGGAGGATCACGAGTTCAAAGCCAGTCTCAACAACAGCGAGGCACCAAGCAACTCAGTGAGACCCTGTCTCTAAATAAAATATAAAACAGGGCTCAGGATGTGGCTCAGTGGTCACATCTTCTGTAACCAAAACAAAACAAAACAAAACAAAAAAAAAACCACTGGGGGGAAATTTAAGGAAATCAGAATAAAGTACAGACTTAATAGTTAACAATGATGTATTAATATTTGTGTTTTAAATGCAATAAATAAATATCATACCAAGGTAAGATGTTAATAATAAGTGAAACTGGTGCCTGGTATCTGGGAATTCTTTGTACTATCTTCTTGATTTTTCTGTAAGTATAAAATTGTTTTGAAAAATAAAGTCTATTAAAAATGTATGTGTGGGCTGGGGCTGTAGCTCAGTGGTAGAGCCTTTGCCTCACAGAGGTAAGGCACTAGATTCTATCCTCAGAACCACATAAACAAATAAAAATAAAGACTTCACTCTCTCCTCCAAAGTACTTTTTAAAAATTTATGTATATAAAGTTAGGAAGTTTAGGGACAAAATGATGCTACTTAGAGTTGGAATTAAGTGTATCTTATCACCTTTTGTATTAAAACAGAAGAGAGGGGCAAAGTATGACAATACCACAGCACATTCACCAGTTATGTCAGAAAGTCCCGATGACTCTCATGTAGGAGACTAAAATATTCCACATAAATTATAAATCCCTCATTAATTATACATTTGCATTTAACTACTGGTGGCAAAGGAATATTCTTTACCTTGTTTAGATAATGTATAACTGAACAGGGAAGCTCATTTTCACCCATTTTACTCACTTTAGACTTGAAAGGTTTTATTCCTGCTAGTCTCCTAAGACCTCCTGTCAAGCTGAAATATACAACTTTTTTCATTCTTGATCTTAGCATTTGTAAGGGATAAATAATTGATTAGCATAGGAATTCTGGGAATATATTTAGCTTTTGCTCAGCACTAAACTATTTTTAAATGTCCTTAGGCATCAACCCAGAATGTACATCTGAAGGATGTCAATTGGAAATTGGGAAGTGAAGCGACAGCTTGGATTAGAAGTCTGAAGCGTGGAGTGCAGAGGGAGGAAGAGCAGCTGCCAGTCTCCCTGCCGCTCAACCGCCCGTCCACCTTGCCGCGCTCCTCCAATCTCATACCTCTTTGAGGGCAGAATCTCTCCTTCTACAGAATGTGGTTGCGAATTTCTCTTCATCCTTCAAAAATGAGTTGAAGAAAAAGAATAATTAAAAACATTTTTTATTTCATTGTGAAGAGATCATTTAACATGAGATCTACCCTCTTCGTAAAATTTAAGTGTTGTATTCAGTGTTGTTAACATTGGGACAATGTCGTACAGCAAGTCTCAACAAGAACTTATTCATCTGACATGATTGAGACTCTGTGCCTATAAATTGTCAACTCCCTGTCTCACCCACGCCTGAACCACCCATTCCACCCTCTGAATCCTCGGATGTGTCTGTTTTATCTACCTCGTGTGAGTGGAATCATGCAGCACTTGACCTTCTGTGACTGGCTCTTTCACTCACCCTAAGTCTTCCAGGTTCATTCACGATGTCAAACACAGCAGATTCTTTTCTTCTTTTCTCTTTTTGGTACTGGGGATTGAACCTAGGGTGTTGTGCTTGGCTCTACCACTGAGCTATACTCCCAGCCCATTTAAAAAAATTTTTCTTTTGAGACAGGGACTGTCCAAGTTTCCGAGACATTGGATCCTCTTGCCTCAGCCTCCCAAATCACTGGGATTACAGGTGTGGGCCACTTCACTCAGCTAGATTTCCCTCTTTTTAAAGCCTGAATGATATTCATTTTATGAATATATCACACTTTCTTTATCCATTCATCTATGGATGGATATTTAGGTTGTTTCCACATCTTGGCTGTTGTGAATAATGCTACAATATTCTAATATCTTTTTGAGATCCTGATTTCAGTTCTTTTGAAGTGGGATGGTTGGATTATTTTGTAAATTTGTTTTTAATTTTTTTGAAGAACCTCACACTGTTTTCCATGGCAGCTGTACTATTCCACATTTGCACAAACAGTGTGCAAGGCTCTGATTTCTCTTCATCCTTGCCAATGCCAGCACTTCCAACCCTAACAGATGTGAGTGACAACTCCTGTGGCTTTGATTTTCACTTCCCTGATGATCAGTGATGCGAGTGTCTTTCCATATACTTGTTAGTCATCTATATATCTTCTTTGGAGAAATGTTTATTCAAGTATTTAGCCCATTTAAAAAAAAGTGTGTGTGTTCGGGCTGGGGATGTGGCTCAAGAGGTAGTGTGCTTGCCTAGCATGCATGAGGCACTGGGTTCAATTCTCAGCACCACATAAAAAAAATAAAATAGAGATATTGTGTCCACCTAAAACTAAAAAATAAATATTAAAAAAAGTGTGACGTTGTCCTTGGTAATGGCTTCCTGGATATGACAACAAAAATCACAAACAACAAAAGCAAAAGGAGACAAATGGGGCTACATCAAACTAAAAAGCTTTTGCACAGCCAAAGAAACAACCAACATGTGACAAGGCCACCTACAGAATGGAAAAGATATTTGCAAACCATATATCAGATAAGGGATTCTTTCTAAAACATGTAAGAACTCCACTAGCTCAATAGCAAAAACCAAGACCACCAACCAGCCCCCTCAAATTCAATAACCTGATTTTAAAAAGCATCATTTTTAAAACTTGAAATTGAATATGCACTCACATACCACGAAACATTTGAGCTGGTGATGGACGTATATATGACAATATACCCATATATGCATATGGCATTTCACAAGCAATACCATCTAGGTTTGTGTAAGTACATTCAAAGATATTTGTGCCACAACAAAATCATCCAGCGGCCTTCCTCAGGGCACCACCCCGTTGCTCAGCAAGGCATGACTATGTTTGTGAAAGAGGAAGTTGGAATTTTTCCTTTCACAGTTATTTTTTATTCAGTACCACTTTGGGGGTAAATGAAGAAACTCTATGAAGGCCTTAAAAAACAGGAGCCTCAGTTCCTGGATGCTCATGAAAGAAGGTAGCCTCTTGTATAACCCTCCCCCACTTGCCAGGCATTTGGAAACTCCATTAGGGTTGTGTTGCACAGGTCCTCCCATGCAGCTCCACTTAAGGTCATTCGAGGCACAGGGGCATCTGGAGAGAACTATAACGTTTTTACCATCCTTGAGTATCTTACAGAAGCAGAGGGAAGGGCTGGGGTTGTGGCTCGGTGGTAGAGTGCTCACCTTGCCCATGTGAAACACTGGTTCAGCACCTCATAAAAATAAATAATCAAGATAAATGGATCCATCTACAACTAAAAAAAATTTAAAAATTGTAAAGAGAGACACAAGTATAAAGAATAAGTGTGACATAGACCAAAGGTACAGAATAAAAGACAAAGAGACAAACCCACATAATTACATTTATCGCATACTAGACAAAGCCACCAAAAACATTGACTGGAGAAAAGATAGTCTCTTCAACAAATGGTGCTGGGAGAATTGGAAATCCATATGTAACAAAATGAAATTAAACCCCTATCTCTCACCCTGCACAACACCCAAAATGAATCCAAGACTTAGGCACTGGAACAGAGACCCGCGCCTAATACAAGAAAAATCAGGCCAGCTCTTCACCATGATGGCTATGGACCTGACTTCCTTAACAAGACTCCTAAAGCACAAGAGGTAAAAGCAAGAATCAGTGAATGGGATGGATTCAAACTAAAACGCTTCTTCTCAGCAAAGGAAACAATCAATAACGTCAAGAGAGAGCCTACGGGGGGGGGGGGGGGGGGGGGAGGACACGTTTACCATTTGCACCTCAGATGGAGAATTAATCTGCAGGATACATAAGGAACTCCAAAAACGTAACACCAAAATAACAAATAACCCAATTAATAAATGGGATAAGGAACTGAGCAGATACTTCTCACAAGAAGAAACACAATCAACAAATATATGAAAAAATGATCAATATCTCTAGCAATTAGAGAAATGTAAATTAAAACTACATTGAAATTCCATCTCACTCCAGTCAGAATGGCAATTATCAAGAATATCAGTGACAGTGTGAGGGGAAAGGGAAAAAAATCAAGGGGGAGAAATGAATTACAGTAGATAGGGTAGAGAGAGAAGAGGGGAGGGGAGGGGAGGGGGGATAGTAGAGGATAGGAAGGGCAGCAGAATACAACAGTCACTAGTATGGCAATATGTAAAAACGTGGATGTGTAACCGATGTGATTCTGCAATCTGTATACGGGGTAAAAATGGGAGTTCATAATCCACTTGAATCAAATGTATGAAATATGATATGTCAAGAGCTTTGTAATGTTTTGAACAACCCATAAAAAAAAAACAAGAATATAAGTGACAGTGAATGTTGGCAAGGACGTTGGAGAAAGGCACACTCATACATAGGCTGGCATTTATTATTTTTTTTTTTAAAGAGAGAGAGAATTTTTTTTAATATTTATTTTTTTAGTTTTCGGTGGACACAACATCTTTGTTTGTATGTGGTGCTGAGGATCGAACCCAGGCCACACGCATGCCAGGTGAGCGCGCTACCGCTTGAGCCACATCCCCAGCCCTGGCATTTATTATTGAGCAGTTACTTAATGTGACAGCACTGTGCCGTACATATCTCCCTTGTGTTCACTTACTCTTTGCTGCTGGGACTGCAAATTGGTGCAACCATTATGGAAAGCAGTATGGAGAATCCTTGGAAAACTGGGAATGGAAACACCATTGGACCCAGCTATCCCAGTCCTTGGTTTATACCCAAAGGACTTAAAATCAGCATACTACAGGGACACAGCCACATCAATGTTTGTAGCAGCTCAATTCACAACAGCTAAACTATGGAACCAACCTAGGTGTCCCTCAATAGATGAATGGATAAAG
The DNA here is from genome assembly GCF_052094955.1 of Ictidomys tridecemlineatus. Taxonomy (NCBI): domain Eukaryota; kingdom Metazoa; phylum Chordata; class Mammalia; order Rodentia; family Sciuridae; genus Ictidomys; species Ictidomys tridecemlineatus. The sequence goes on from NC_135478.1 coordinate 227,187,420, forward strand.
AAAATGTGTTACATATCCACAATGGAATACTACTCAGTATTTTTTAAAAATATATTTATTTTTTTAGTTATAGTTGGACACAATTCCCTTATTTATTTTTATTTGATGCCAAGTATTGAACCCAGGGCCTTGCACATACTAGGTGAGCACCCAACCATGGAACCACAACCCCAGCTCTTACTCAGTCTTAAAGAAGAATGAAATTATGGTATTTGCAGGTAAACGGATGTAGCTGGAGAATATCATGCTAAGTGATATAAGCAAATCCCCCAAAACTAAAGCCCACACATTTTCTGATATGCAATGCTAGTTCACAATACAGTGTGTGGGGTACTAAGGAAGAATAGTTACCTTGGATTAGGCAGAAAGGAGTAAAGGGAGAGTAGGGGGTAGGGGAAAGGAAGGCTAGTAGAATGATCAGACATTATTTTTTTTTTTTTAAAGAGAGAGTGAGAGAGAAGAGTGAGAGAGAGAGAGAGAGAATTTTTAACATTTATTTTTTAGTTCTCGGCGGACACAACATCTTTGTTGGTATGTGGTGCCGAGGATCGAACCCAGGCGGCACGCATGCCAGGCGAGCGCGCTACCGCTTGAGCAACATCCCCAGCCCGATCAGACATTATTATCCTATGTGCATATGTGATTACACAACCAGTGTGCTTCTACATCATGCACAACCAGAAGAATGAGAAGTTATACTCCATTTTTGTATGATGTGTCAAAGTGCCTTCTCATGTCATGGATAACTAAGAACAACAACAAAAAAGAAAGAGTAAGTGCTATGTGCCAGGTGTTGAGCATCGTGGATGCACCCTGCTTTGAGAGGGCTGGAAGGGAGCCCTACTAGGTCCACCCACAACATCCTGGGTCCACATCCACCACAGCACTCATGTGAATGTCCATGTCAGGGCCGTATCTATTTCTTTGAAATTGCTCCCCATAATTCAGAGGGGTGATGTAGCCATCATGTTTTTGCTACCTAATCTCACCACTTGCCCCAAATTAGACTAGAAATGACTGGTTAACTCAAGCAGGAACTTTAGAATTGTCATTGTAAGACTGTCACTCAGTCTTTGTGTACAGCTGGGCCATAAACCAAAAGTCCAGGGGCTGGGAGACAGGGTACAAACAGCCTTGTGATTTGAAAAGAGAAAACCAGTCTTCAGAAAGGTAGAAGAGTGAATTGGGGCTGCAGAGAGGAAAGGGGGCAAGACTGCACTTGTGGAGTCCTGGTAACTGTCTCGATTTTGTTTTTATCCTTTTCTGCGGGTGAGAATGGATGCATTATTGTCCTGGAGTTCCTCGGTATATGCCAGTGTCTTACAGAAGTCCCACTCTGGGGGAACTTAATATAAAAAGTTGACCTCTGGCACTTGTACTCGAGTAGACTGGCATTTATTATTGAGCAGGTACTCAATATGACAAGCACTGTGCTGGGCTAATGTCTCCCTTGTATTCACTTATCTTTGCTCTGAGGCATAGAGAGATCATTCAACCTGATTTTAAACATCATGTTCTTTACCATTCGGCCTCCCAAAGAATATTAAATAGTAAACACTGCCTGGTGATTAGTGATTGCCCTGGGCTGTCTCTCCCCTGGACTGCAAGCATCTGCTATGGTTTGCATATGGCTTGTCCCCTTCAAAGCTCCTGTTGAAACTTGCCACGGCGGCTGGGATGGCACCTTTAAGAGGTGATTAGGTGGTTTAGAGGAATCAGTGCCTTTCTCATGGGGCTGGGTCAGTTTCTGAGAAAATGGGTTGTGATAAGATGAGGCCACCCCTCAAGTTCTGTCTCTTTTCTGTGCACTCACTTACACTCCTACTTTTCTGCTTGGTGACAATGCAGCATGACGCTGCCTGATCTTGGAATTCCAGTCTCCAGAGCTTGGAACTGAATAAAACTCTTTTTTTTTTATAAGTCACCCTGTCTCCATTATTCTGCTATAGTAACAGAAAATGCCCTAAGACAGCATTTGAAGGTTAGATACCAAGAATCATTTATCTTTGTATTTACAGAACCATGTTAAATGGATGGGGAAATACTGGTTATTGCTTCCCTATATTTCAGTACAGTTTTTTCCATCTTCTCTCTCCTAAGACATCAGTAATTCCCAAGTCCTTGGGGGTGGGGGAGAATATCACATCATTTGGGAGATGCGTATCAAGTTCTATCTAGTGTGTGCCCTCTCTTCCCACCTTCTCTGAGAAACCCCCCAAGGCAACCATTGCTAATGATGTAAGAAGGTCACGTAATACAACATCACTCTTGAGCTTCCTGAGCTAAGCTCTGCCTTCTCTCTGCTGTGTACCCACTGCCTTGGAGTGGCTGGCACATAATGGATGCACTCTGAAGACTGGTTGAGTGGATGAACGAAGGTTGCTCTTTATCTAGTAATTTCTAATTCATTCTTTTTACCACATCAAAGATACCTCTGAAGTGGCACCCCCTTTCTCCACAGAGGAGCCCTCTTCACCATGGCTCATTTTAGGACTGTCAGCAAAAGAGTCTGTTGTAGATAAACTTCCTATTTTCATGTCGCCCTGTTTACTTGGCCACTGGCCGAGAAGATACCAGCACTCCAGGTGCTGGACACCCCCTGACTAGTTTTCACAAACGTATCCAGTAGAGTACTTTGAGTATAGCCTCTGGCCTTGAGCTGTGTAGGGCATGATGTAACGTGGGGCATGTTGCACCAGAAAAGAGGAAACTTAACTTGCTGGCTGGATCCGCTTCCCAGTCCTGGGGCCACACGTGGCTAAGAGAGCACCTAGCAATTAGCCAGAAGGTATTGCCATGGATAGGCTCAGAACCCTTCTGCCCTCATAGACACTCCTGTCTCCCATTACTGCCCGTAGGATGGGTGTAGATGTAAATTCTCCCCATCCTGCTGACCTTTACCCTGATTGGCTCCTGTACATTATATTAGCTGTGTGTGTTTTCTCATTAAAGGAGATCCTGCTTTGACTGTTCGCCCTGGCGTGTCTGATTGTCCTCCGGGAGGGAGGGCTGGGCGTGGGTGGCCAGTGGACCTTTACCTTTCTTGGTTCCTCCTGGTCCGGGCGTGCTCCCCCAATCTCTCCCGCAGGTTAGGAGGGAAGGGGGGTAAAAACCCCGACAGAGCTGGGCTTCACAGAGATGTCTACATTTTTAAGATAAGTTACAAATGGGCCCATGGTAACAGCTGCAGGGGGAGGAAAGAGAGGGGAGAAGAAGCTCTCCCCTTCTCAGGTGTTGTCCTTGAAGAGTTAACTTGCCCAGAACAGTGAGAGAAAAAGCTGCTTTATGTGAACTTCTGCAGACTGGGAACTTCTGAGCCCTTCCCCCTACACGCTGGGTATAAAACTCTGAAACTCCTTGAACTCAGGGTTCAGGGGATTGATTGATTACAGCCAAGGCTGTACCCTCTGAACCTGGCTGCAGCCCAATAAAACTGTTTCCTGCTGTCTTCTGCCTTGCCTCGTCTGTCCCTACAACACCTCGTGTTGTATGCATTCCATCATTTCTATTGACTGACTGCTACCAGTCTCTCTGTCGCTTTTTTAAAAGATGCTTTTGCTCTGACGTCACAAAATATTTTTTCTTTGTTTTTGATTTTCATAAGTTCTACTCTGAAGCAGCTAAGTAAGAGTTTTGTTTTTGTTTTTGTATTTACCCTGATTTGGGTTTCTATCTCTGTTTTTGCCTGTGGCTTGAAATCTCTCCTCACTTTTGGAAAATTCTCAACCATTATTTCTTCAAATACTGCCTCATCCCTCTTCTCTTGTTCTCCTTTTGTCACTTCAGTTCTATATATTTTAGTTCTTTTATCTCTTCACCTCTATCATTTTCACTTTTTTCTCTCTCAGTGTTTCGTACTAGATGATTTTCCCATGAGCTATACTCTAATTTAATAATTCTCTCTTCAGTTATGTCTAATATGAGGTTAAACCCACATTTGGGGCTCTTAATCTAGGTTATCTTATTTTCAGATATTCTTCACTTAATTTTTACTTATTTTTCACTTAATTCTATTTTATAGTTTCCATTTCTCTGCTGAGTTTTTTAACTTGTCTTTAATCTTTTAGAACATATTCAGCATCATTATTTTAACACCTTCCAGTTAAAACTCAGTATTTTGCTCACTTATAGGTCTGCATATAGTGTCTGCTGTTTCTCTAGATTTCTAATGACTTGACTCCTCATGCTTCTATTCATTATTTAGTGTATGAAAGACATTGTATATTAATTACTATAGAAATAATTTTAATCTACTGAAATGTTATATTTTGCTAGAGTTGATTTACATTTACGTTTGGCACATACCTAGGGTACTAGTAATTCCATATCATGTTAATCCACTGTAGACCTGAGGTGATTGGAAGCTGGGGTTTAGTTTACCCTTATTCCTGAAATCTAGCCCTAAGTTTCCCAACCCAAAACATGGCTTTTCCAAGGTTCTCCTCATTTGGCCCCGTCATGTGCCTGTCCAAACATTTGCTTAGGGCTGGGGTTGTGGCTCAATGTCAGAGAGCTTGCCTAGCATGTGTGAGGCACTGTGTTCGATCCTCAGCACCACATATAAATAAATAAAAAACAAAGGTACATCAACAACTAAAATTTTTTAAAAATTTGCTTAGCGTCTTAATCTTTTGGTTGTCTCATTAGGAATCAGCAAGTGCCCAGGGCGAGCAGTTCTTGGGTTTGTTTCTTCCTGGTGTCTCAGCCCAGTAATTCTTTCCTGGGTTATTGTTTTCCCAACCCCCTCCCCCCAATTATTCTTAAATTTTGTGCAGCTTTGCTGCTTGCTTTTTAGTGGGTGTGTTGTTTCCCATCATCTAGTCCACCGTTGTCTGAATATTTTTAATTCATGCCATTATTAAAATGTTATTCTTACAAAATAAGCTGACAGTAAACAAAAAAGGGTGTTTTTAAATTTAATGTCATTTTCTGTTTCTTTTTACTTACCGACATGGATGCTATTAAAGTCCTTTCTACAATATCTGAAAAGCCAGGTCGATGGCCAAACATGATCAAGGAAAAGTCCTGGTTAATTGACAACTGTAAAGGTGACCTGGACAATAGAGATAAAGGACATTCTCCAAATGAGTCGAGCAGACATCTCCTCTCTAAAAGGCCTCCTGTCGTCAGAATTTATGTGCTGTTTGTTCCCTGAAGCAGATTTCTTTATGCAAAGAATAGAGTAATCAGTTATTTCATCAAGTGAGACCGAACCTGTTCTTTACTTCCTCTGTGTCCTGGGGTTATACCGACCATATGTCATGCCAGGGGTGTCAGCAGCACCAGGCTGGAGGTGCAAGCAGGGCGGGTGGCCTTATAAGAAGGACGATGGTGGAGTGGGGTGTCAACACTCCTTCGTGGGCTGGGCGGGGCTCAGTGGCAGAGCGCTTGCCTGGCACGTGTGAGGCACTGGGTTTGACCCTTAGCACCACGTAAAAAAAATCAATAAAATAAAGCTATTAAAAAATCAGTGTCTCTACTCCTGGGCCAGGGTGAGCCAGCCAGAGTGGACACAAGCTCAGGAGGTTTGCTGGCACTGACAGACAAGTGGACACAGCGCCAGCAGGAAGGGCATGTCAGCAGACCGGGAAGGGTTGGCAAGACCTTGGACCTGGGATGGTCTTCCTTCTTGTCCAGGCCAGCCTCATGGGGATGGGACCAGTCCAGAGGAACGCGAGGGAAGGGGACGGCACACTGGTCCGTGTGGGCACAGAGGAAGGCCGCGTGGCACACCCGTCCTGGCGAGGACACCAAGCCAGGAGGTGCTCTCCCGAGCTGATGTGATTTCTCTCCCTGGGTCGACAGCTACTTCTTCAGGGCAGGCATAGCATTTGTTGAAAATATCTCCCACTGTGCTTACGTGAAACCCAAAGGGGGGTCCAGTGTACAGGTAGAAAAACATAAGCAATCAACCAAGAGAGTTGCAGGCTTCTCCCTGCCTGCGATGAGCACTGCTAAGGCTGCACGGCTACGTCCCGCTTCTCTCCTCCTGGAAGAATACGGGACCGAACAAGACCACCTCACTCTCCCTGCCACTCCTGCTCCTCCTGCCCCCACTGGAACAGTCCGTTAAGAGCATCTGCACCATCAACATGTACAACTATCATGCTCCAATTTAAAAATGTGTGTGTAAGGGGGAAGCATCTGCAAATCAACAGGGAGCTTGGTGATGTCGTCATGACCCTGTCGGTATGCAAAAGTGTTCTTCTCCACAGAGCTGGACTTGATGATGCCTGTAATCCCAGCAATTTGGGGGGCTGAGGCAGGAGGATTGCAAGTTTGAGGCCAGCCTTGGAAACTTAATGAATCCTGTCTCAAAAATAAAAAACAAAATGGGCTGGGATGTAGCTCGGTAGTAGAGCACTCCTAGGTTCAGTCCCCATAACACACACACACACACACACACACACACACACACACACACACAGGAGGAGGAAGAGGAAGGGGAGGAAGAAGAGGAGGAGGAAAGAGAGGAGGAAGGGGAGGAGGAAGGGGAGGAGGAGGAGAAATAATACGTGCAGAATGAAGAGTGAGTAAGGAGCATGCCGAGGCCAACCTTCCCTATCCTTCTTCAGTCTCCCTCTCTGTGACAACTGATATTTTTCTGTATTTTATAGGAGAGTGTGTACAAGTGACACATAAAAGCACCCTTCCTTCAACCATGTCTTGTATATTCTGGGCTGTAGAACAACATACCTGAGACTGGGTATGGAATAAAGAAAAAGGCTCACTGAGCTCCCAGCTCTGGAGGTTCAAGAGCAGGGACCTAGTGTTGGCTTCCGCTGAAGGCCTCAGGGTGGACAGAATGACATGTAGGAGCACGAGGTCACCTGGTGGGGCAGGAAAACCAGGAGCAAGCTGCAGAGGCAGAACCTGCCTAGTTAGAACCTGCTTTTGAGTGAGCACGGCAGTCCCACAGTCCTGCATGGCCCCCGAGAGGGCAATCAGCCCACGACCCGCCACCACCGCCTGCCTCCTGAGGAGCCTCAGGTCTTAGCGGCCACCACCTCCCCAAGCCACTACACTGGGGACCGAGCTTCAGTCCATGAGCCTTTGGGGGACAAGCCATAGCACACAACACCGCACAAGTGCCTTTAAAGAAAGCCCAAATGAGAGTAGAATTTTACATAAAATTCCACTTTTGAGCACTCAAATAGCTAGAGCACTACACCCAGAATTGAACTGGAATTTCTGTGGATTCCAAATGGCTAGTCCTTGATTTGGTTTCCGGAACTTTATAGAATAAGTTGAACTCTGCTGTGCAACAGTGGTTCTGCGAGACTTCGGGAAGGCCCCAGCGTGTCTTCTCAAACCCTCTACCTCTCTTCCACAGCAGCACTGGAAGGACCGCAAGACCCTGGACCTGGGATGCTCTTCCTTCTTGTCCAGGGCCCTCGGACACGCTGTGCACGTCTGGCCAGAATATTGTGAGTTCCTTTCTTCCTCCTGTGACACACTGGAATTAAAATGTTATGTGTTTTCTTGCTGAAAAAAAACCAAACATGCAGAATGGCAAGCTTGCTTTGAGTAAAACTAATCAGGTTAATTAATTTGGATGAAAGGTTTGTGGATTTTTTTTGTTCTGTTTTTATTTTAAAAATTTTTTGTAGTTGTAGAGGTACAGAATGCCTTTATTTTATTTGTTTATTTATCTTTTATGTGGTGCTGAGGATCGAACCCAGTGCCTCACATGTGCTAGGCAAGCCCTCTGCCACTGAGCTACAGTCCTAGCCTTGTTTTTTTTTTTTTTGCTATTACAGAATCTTTATGCTAAAATACTGCCTTTATTATGCTATTGTGGCATTGATGATGGACTGGCAGCCTTCTGAAGATTTTATGTATATCACTTGCATAAATAAGATGATCAAATATTCATGTGATTTTTCTTGCAAATGGAAAAATAAATTTTAAAAAATAAGATAACTGGGGGGGGGGGGCACGGTGACACATGCCTGTAATCCCAGCAGCTCAGGAGTCTGAGGCAGGAGGATCACAAGTTCAAAGGCAGTCTCACCAGCTTTGCGAGGCCCTAAGCAACTCAATAAGACCCTGTCTCTAAATAAAATATAAACAAGTCTGCCTCCTTAGCGCAGTAGGCAGCGGGACAGTCTCTTAAAATATAAACCAGGGTTAGCTCCACATCATGTACCACCACAAGAATGGGAAGTTATACTTCATGTAGGTATGATATGTCAAAATACATTCTTCTGTCATGTATAACTAAAAAGAAAAAATTAGAAAATTAAAAATTTAAAAAGGGGCTGGGGTTGTGGCTAGTGGTTCCACTGGGTTCAATCCTTGGTACAAAAAAAAAAAAATTAAGATAACTTTTAAAAATGTGTAGATGACATCTCCTGAAGTGAAAAAGTTGACATGTATTTTATTGTATAGTAAATTATAGATGCTATCACATTTACTAAATGAAAAGAAAACAAATGGTTTACATTGAAAGAAAATCTAAATCTCCAGCTATACAGACTTTCTATCAACTGGAAATCAGTTAACTAAAATACGTGGAGCTACTTCAGGATCTATATTGATCAAAGAATTTGTACCTTGACATAAAGATCAAAACAAAATTGTAACTGGGGCTGATGGCGCAAACCCGTAACTCCAGAGACTCAGGAGGCTGGGGCAGGAGGATTACAAGTTGGAGGCCAGCCTGGGCTATTTAGGGGAGACCCTGTCTCACAACAAAAAAGACTAGGGATGTAGCTCAGTGGTCGAGCACCTCCAGGTTCAATCCCCAGGACCACAAAAATGAAAAAAAAAAAAAAAAGTAGGAGCTATTTCAGGATGGGAGGATCTTTCCAAATTATTAAAACGTACATCGAAGGGTGAAAAGCACTATCTGAACAGCAGTCATTGTGCTGTGTTCCCGATTCACCACTTTTAAGGTTTGATCTGTTGGAGCCACAAATTCCTCACAATGCCATCATACAAAAATAATTCCTGACCCCACCTACGATTCCCTGAGATTTACTCTGCGCCAGCTGCTACACCAGGTATATTACAAAGATGATCCATATAATCTACACATCATTACAGCTTTACAGATGAAGAACAGGCTCAGAGCAGTTAACTAGCTTGCCCAACAACACACAGCCCCAAAGGAGAGAGTTAGAATTCAACTGCAAGAACCCTGAGCACCACTTGCCCCAAATGAGCTGCAATTTTGGTACAATTTTTAGAAGCACTTCCTCGTTTATGTTTCCTACCATCTCTCCTACCCAACATAGGCAGATCTTCTTGCTGGAGTCTTCTCAAATTGTTCTTTTCTAAAAATCCTAACTGGATCTTGTTCCTCCTACCTTAAACTCTTCTTTTTCTAACTCAGCACTCAAGGCCCTTTCAAATGCGCTGGGACTCCTTTCTCCAGAGGGGTCTCCTAGAGACGTACCCCCATCCTCCAACTGCCCAGGGGCCTCTCCCGCCGGCCGCCCTTCAGTGAAGCTCCATTTTTCATGTCGGAAGGGGGTCTCTGTAGACCCACCCCACACCACGTCATGGACTGTGAAATTCTTATTATTTACTGAAATACAGAGGCCCACGTACAGTTCTTTCCACACTCGCTGTAGGGAATCACTGTGTCCAGAAGAAGTGCATTGCTGGATTTTTCCAGAAGTGGGACCAGGAGGGACTGGTGGCCCCAGTGGGGGTGGAACTGCTCCCAAGACTGCTCCAGGCCCTGGCCAGGAGCCTCGCAGACCTCCCCAGCCTCCTCAGTATCGCTGCTGCTTCATTTGGCCACAAAAGAAAGCTGCTGAGCTCAGGCCACCGGAATCTAATAGAAGCTTCCTTCCCTTCAGCGAACCCACTGCTCCGGGCTTCAGGGCACTGCAGTTTTACTTGGAAAAAAAAATGAATCTGAGCTTGTACTCAGTTCTGCACTAGTCCTCACTGGAACCTCTTTCAGAGTGTCTTACAGCCAGCATCTGAGCCCGGGTTAGGCGGAATGGTTGTGTAATCAAGATGATAACGGAAAGGGAAGCGCCTTGGCATTCTGTCTTAGGGTGCCCCTCATCAAGCTAACAGACTTAAATTGCTGGATTACGAACGCTGCTCTTCACCTTTTTACAAAGGTCCAAAGTCCTTCAGCAAGTGGGACTGAGATGGGAGAAGCTGCCCGGCTGGGGCCCTGCAAACAGACCACTAGCCAACACTGCCTCCTCGTGGCTCACGCAGATGCTGCCCCAGATTTGGACACAAAGTCTGGGGAGGGAGCTTTGGGCTGCGTGTTCAGTCCGCGCGTATCAGCCACCCTACACGTAGGGATTGAGAAGTGTAATCATAAAATGGATCGTGTTGAACAAAGTGTGGGACAGTCCTTACTGTAGGGTCCTGTCTGTATACTGCCCAGGCCTGTGAAGCCCACCCTGGGATCCCATGAACCCCAAACTAGGAACTTCTGACTTCTTGCCACCAGAGTCCAGATCAGATCCACAAACTCATTCACCTTCAGGAGGCCGGCAGGTGAGAGGGAAGCAGCAGGAGCCGAGGCGAAGACATGCCTTTTAGGAAAACAGCACTTTTCTCAGATTCTAAAATGTCACGCGACCCCAAAGGCACTTCTAAGGACCACACCAAGCTCTAAGGTAACAGCTGACACTTAGAGGATTCAAAATGAACAGGTTTCCACCTGTGAGCTTCATTTCCATTTTAAGAGGTTGCTGGGGCTAGTGAATCAATCTCTTGTACAGGGGATTGCACCCAGGGGCACTCTACCACTGAGCTATGGGCTGGTCTGTTTTATTTTTCTTTTGAGACGGTGTCTCACTAAATTGCCCAGGTTGACCTTAAACTTGCAATCCTGCCTCAGCCCCCCTGAGTTGTGAGCCACAGGTGTGAGCCGCTGTGCCAAGCTTGAAACACTAGATACATTTTGAGGCCAGGCCTCCAGATTTTCGGGTGGCCCTGGGGCCTGAGATACGATAGAATTTTCTGCCTTCACCTCTCTTCTCTCCTGCCTGCTTCCTGCCATGCTGTCCCCCAAGACTTGCTGAAAGAAGTGTGGCCACGGCAGGCTGACCCTATTTTCTCCCTTCCAGCTCTAGCATTTGAGACCAGGAGTGAGCGGGAGCCTCTGAGCTGCACCAGTCAAGACAGTGAGGCCCAACATTGGCACGCTTTGTCATTACTTACTGTCACCTGTGACAGGTTTATTCTTGCTCCCCAGTCAGTCACCTTGCTGGCAAAGACCACATGTTGAGTATCACTGTGTGCCAGACACCCAGTAATAGGTTCTGTACACACACCCTCATTTATCTCTGCATTTTCCACTTGAGGAATCTGAAGCTCCCTCTAGCTACTTGATCTGGGTTGTTTCACTTCCTCCCATAAACCCAAGCTGAAAGCCAAAGTTCTCTTGAACTCTTTTTTTTTTTCCTACTTTATGTATATCATTTATCATTGAAAAATAGCTCTCTTGTTATTCCCTACTCTTACCACCACAGTTTTCACAGATCCTCATTACTTGCAACTTCTACTCCGTCTCTATTTCCATTGATCTTACAAATGCTGAGGTGGAAGTCCATCTCAGATTCTTCTGAATCCCAAGTTCATACTTCTTCCTCTATACCACCAGCCCCTGGGAACTAGTTAGAAATGCAAACTCTAGCGGGGCATGGTGGCATACGGCTGAAATACCAAATATTCAGGAGACTGAAGCAGGAGGATCACAAGTTTGAGGCCAGTCTGGTCAACTGAGTGAGGCCCTGTTCAAAAAATAAAAAGGGTGGGGATGTAGCTGAGCGGTAGAGCTCTCTTGGGTTCAGTGCCCAGTACTGCAAAAGCCAAACCAACAAACTTCTAGACCTTAACGCAGACCTACTGAGTCGGAGGCTCGGCTTCTTGCAAGGCCTCCAGGTGGCTGACACGTGCTCAAGTGTGAGAACTGCTATTCGGGCCCCATTCCTGTCTGCCTTCCCGCCTTGGGCGTCCGGGAGCTGGAAGCCAAGGTGTGGGACCAGAGATGGCCCCTCAGTTGACTCATGCCCCCTTGTTCCTGCTCCATGGTTGTCTGTCCCCTGCAGGGGGCACACGGGGCTGGGGGTCAGGTCCTTGCCTTTTGGTCTCCTCTGCTTGGTTACCCCACGTGCCTCTTCCACTAGCATCCCCAAACCCACCCCAAGAGCACCCCTCCCTCTAGCTGCTTGATCTGGGTTGTTTCACTTTCTCCCATAAACCCAAGCTGAAAGCCAAAGTTCTCTTGAACTCTTTTTTTTTTCTACTTTATGTATATCATTTATCATTTAAAAATAGCTCTCTTATTATTCCCTACTCTTACCACCACAGTTTTCACAGATCCTCATTACTTGCAACTTCTCCTCTGTCTCTATTTCAGTTGCTCTTACAAATGCAAGACTCATCTCTCTGAAGAGGAGCTCCGGAGACCACTGTCGGAGACAAGAAGTTCCAGTCCTGTGGTCTCCCCACCCCAGCCCCCTGTTCTTCCCGGGGACACCTTCCTGAATCACAATCATCCGTGTGCCTGTCTGATGGGATGGCACAGTAAGAAAACGAGGCTGGGTTTCCAGAGCCTTCAGTATAATCAGCCTGAATTTTCTTTTAGACATAGATATTAAATAGCTGATTAGACACCTGCTATTGGGAGAGAATTGAGGGGCATTACCAACATTTTTGCATAATGAACATTCCCGGTGACCCAGAAACAGGCTCTCAGGAACCCAGAAACCACTTTTCTGTGACTGCCACAAGAAAAGCCCTGCAGTTGAAAGCAGAGAGCTTTTTTTTTTTTTTTTAACAACCACAGAATCACTTTTGGAAAAGTTGCCTTAGGGCCAATTTAAGAAGTGGACAGATTCTCAGTATGACGGCCTTAATGACTCAATTACCTCCGCCCTCCTTATTTAGTCGGATTCATTAAGCCCTCGGTTTCCATTAACCAGATCCAGTCCTTTTGTTGCTGGTGAGGTAATAAATACTGAATGGCACCTTTCTCCGCCACCCATTGATCAGCTTAAAATGACCTCATGCCACTTTACACTGGTGAGACTCGTTGATGTCATGCATCCTGTTCACTGACACCTTCCCCAGCCATCAGCACCTTCCCAAAAGCTTCAGTGGAGAAGACTCTTAAAAGCCTTTTGTCCTGACCTTTCTTCCTGGATGTTCTACAGTAGGCTTTGGCTTTGAGCTAATTGTCTCTGCTGACATGTTAAGTCTTTAATTTTTAGTGTCTTCACGCAAACAACTTGTTGAAAATAAGTCAGTCCTTCATTTCCAGTTTTTAGTAAAAGCTATCTCCTAACAGGACTAAGTAGAAAAAAAAACTGAAATCCAAAATCCAGTTTATGGTGGTAGAGGGCAGTGGTCAGTGTCTGGGCTGATGAGCTATCCATCACAACCCCGGACGTTTGCAGGGCTCCTGTCCTTCAGCAAAGCTCTTTCCCATGTGTGGCCCTCCAGTACCTTCGGAGGGACAGGCACCACTGTTAGCTGCTCTTGCTGACAGAGAGGGTGAGGGAGTTGATTGGGTCTGTTAGCTGGTGGGGGGGGGGAGAAAATTCCAGAACAGTTTCCTTAGACAAGAAGTTCTAAATGTCAGTACGCACTACTTCAAAAGTTTAGAAAATGGACTGGTGATCCTAGAAAACAGAGGAAACAGAAACCAGGGAGAAGAGGAATGAGGGGGAACAGGAAGGAGAGAGGAGAAGAAAAATTACAGGGCGACGCTGGCTTTGCCCATCACACTCAATCAGCCTCACTTGCTTTTAGTTCCTTGCTTTTAACTGACTTTAAAAATCACCAATGTTACCATGTATGTATTATATGTCAAAATACATTCTGCTGTCATGTATGACTAAAAAAAATAAAAATAAATAAATAAATAAAAATCACCAAGGTTAGAAGTCACAGAGAAGCAGCCTGTTCCTAGTCTGCACTAGCTTGGCCATAGCAACCCCTCTGACACGTGGTCATGATGGTGACTGACGGTTGCCTACGTGTTTTGTTTTTTTTTTCTTCTTCTTTCAGAAACTTGGAGGCACTCAAACTATTTGAGGCCACTGACCCCTGCACTTGGGCCTGCTCAAGTGTCCAATGGGTGGTACCTTTTTGATACCAGAAGGCCAAAATTCCACCCTCAGATCATGCTAATGCTACTCTTTTCTGAACACTTGTCCTAAGAGGAGCAGAACACCCCACCCGCAATCACTTGTCCCCGGCTTTGGACCACGCTGCTTCTTTATATCATGGATATCTGGAAACCCTGTCTTCAGGGAGGCAGATTTGAGACTCACCTACCATCTCAGTTGGTAGAGTACTTGCCTTGCATGCACAAGGCCCTAGGTTCAATCCCCAGCACCCCAAAAAATGTTTCACCACACAGACATCCATAATCCATTGAGGCCCTGTCTCAAAGTAAAAAATAAAAGGAGCTAGGATAAATAAAAGGAGCTAGGATAACCATGCCCAGGCACCTGTGTGCCTGGCTGCTTGGTGAACTGCTTGGTGAACCCTGCTGACTCTTGAGGGTTCCTTGCCTCTGTGATTGGCATCCTACATGGGGCAAAACTTGTCTGTAGCCATCTCAACTCTTCAAACCCAAGGAGAGAAAAAGTAGCTAATTTTTGTTGTTGTTGTTGTTTTGTTTTTGATAACAGGGATTGAATCCAGGGGCACTTAACCACTGAGCCATAAGCCCAGCCCTTTTTACTTTTTATTTTCAGACGGGATCTCACTAAGTTGCTTAGAGCCTCACTAAACTGGTGAAACTGGCTTTAAACTTGTAATTCTTTGCCTCAGCCTCCCGAGCCACTGCGATTATAGGTATAAGCCACGGTGTCCAGCAGTAGCTGGTTTTAAAAGCTAGTGGGCATCAGTAGTCTCAAATAGACTCTCTCTCTTTTTTTTTATTTTTGTACTGGGTTTTGAACCCAGGGATGCTTAACCACTGAGCTATATTCCAAGCTCTTCTTTATTTTTATTTAGAGACAGCATCTCGCTGAGTTCTAAGTGCCTCACTAAGTTGCTGAGGCTGGCTTTGAACTCTCGATCCTCCTGCGTCAGCCTCCAAAGCAGCTGAGATTAAGGTGTGCGCCACCACACCTGGCTAGACTCCTCTTTTATAGAAAAACTTTTGGACTTTTATTATGTTACTATAGAGAGCACCTAGAATTTGGTGGGACTATTTTAAAATCTCATAACTGTGAGATCAGAGACAAAGCATGCAGCACTTGGGGGAAGAACATCTCTGTTTGGTAACCAGAGAAGGACCCCAAAGGACAGAGGTGCTGCCCTTGGGCTTCACAAGATCCCTAGCTCTGCTCCTATCATTCTCTCTCGGTGTTACCTTGCTGTCCCGTCCACCCACACCTGAGCTGCTGCCTTGTTTCTCTGTGGCTTAACCATGCCCAGCCAGGTCCACTGCTCAGTTGAATAGCTCTCTTGTGGGTATGATTCTCATGTGAAAATTCACTCTAGGGTTAATTTGGAAATTTAAGAGTGAGATTTTGGCATTGGCATTGGCAATGAGATGTTTAAAAGTAATCTGCATGAGTGTAGGGAATGTAACTCGGTGGGTGGTAGAGCGCTTGTGTACAAGGCTCTAGGTTCAGTCCTCAGCACTACAAAATAAATGTAAAAAACAATAGACACTGAATCTGTGCCCTTGGGGGGTTTCCCAAGCATCTGGGCCAGTTGGAGAGCAATAGCTAACCCAGACACAGCGGCTCATTGAGCATTTGCTTTGTGTTCTGCGCTATAATGCTGAGGGCCATTGCCAAGTAGGAATGACGCATCGAAATTTCCTTGCCAGCGTACCCCATGTTAAATGGACTTGCCTTGGAAATTCACTGTGACATTGCATGTGTGTTTGAGAAAGGTGACCCTGCTCAAGGACCAGGGTGGATCCAGGTTTAGGGTGTATCCTGCAGGTTTGAGGAAGTGTCCTGCTCCTTGGGTTTAAGGCGTTCCCGGTTTAAGACAAGTTTAGGGCATTCCTGGTTTAAGATAATCTGGGTTTAGGGAAGTTCCAGGTTTAAGGTTATTGCTGCTGGGAATGGGGCGTATCCTGCTGCCTGGGTTCCCGTTGAATTCTTGTGGAATTGAGAAAGTATTTGGGACATGAATTGTGCGGGCAGAACTTGGATTTCCCCAGAACGTGTTTGTAGAGGGCCCGTGTGAGTTCGCGGGAATAAAGAATTGCTGTTTGAATCTACAAAGTGTGGTGGCTCGTGATTCTGTGCCAAGCCAGACTGCGGCACTATAAGAGATCCCAGCAATAGAAGCCTGCACTAGACAAGTGCATCACGGGTTTCCACAGCACTTCACAGTCATGTTCCCACGTGACCTCACGACCTCTGAGGGAGGGGGACAGAACAGGCATTCTTTTCCACTTTTGATGTGTAAAGAAAGGTACACAGGATGAGAGGACCTGGCTCAAACCTGTTTTCTAGTTAATGACCCAGATATTCCCATAAAAGTTCATTCCTGCTATCTTCCACTGCCGAGATACTTAACATAGGAAGTTTTTAATTTATTTTTTATTTAGTTTTTTGGTACTGGGAATTGAACCCAGGAGCACTGAACCACTGAGCCATACCCCCAGTCCTATTTTATATATATTTTTTAGAGACAGTGTCTTGCTAAGTTGCTGAGAATGGCTTTGAACTTCCAATCCTTCTGCTTCAGCCTCACAAATCACTGGGATCATGGGTGTGCGCCACTTGGCTGGCTCCTAGGAACTTTTTTTGTTTGTTTATTATAGAATATACCTAAAGGGAAGAGAGGTGGATTTCAGAGCCTTGATCAGGAGTTTCAGTCAGGGCTGGGGATATAGTAGAGTACTTGCCTAGCAGGCACAAGGCCCTAGGTTCAATCCCCAGCACCACAAAAATTGTTTCACCACACATACGTCCACAATCCATTGAGGATCTCTCTCAAAGTAAAAAATAAAAGGAGCTAGGGATATGCTCAGGGTTTAAGCACCCCTAGGTTCAACCAATCCCTGCCCTCCCCCCCCCCCCCGCCCAAAAAATTCAGTCCGTGTGAAAGGTGAGAGAACCTATAACAAACTTTGACCCAACTTGTAAATAAATTTGTGGGTAAATATGAAATAATAAAGAAATGACCCAGGACATATTAGCATAGTAACTAATGCTATGGCCCAGGCTACATGGACAATGACCAGACAGACTCCACTTTACCCTGAGACTCCCTGTCATGTAAGAAATGCGTCTCCCGTGGGAACAACCTGCCTCTGTGCCTATCGCAGTTGCTTAGCATAGCATGTTTGGCAACACAAAATTACAATTCTTATACAAAGTAGATTGTCCTCTTTTTGGTTCCCATTTCTCTTGGACAACATACCCTGTCAGAGAACCATTGTCTGGACATTGGCGACCGTTCTTTAACTTGTACCCAGCCAGGGTCGTTTTGACCCACTTCCCCTCTGCTTATGACCTTAGGTCTCATGGTGTGTGTTTATGATCTTGGATCATAGCCACAGCCACTTATGAGGAATGTATCGACATGATTTACTTATGGTACAACCCCTGGACGGGGTCCAAGGCAGTAGACTGGCAGCCTGCCCCTTGGCCCACCGGCTGGTGAATAAAAATGGTTCCGTCTCCTGCTTTAAAATCCACTTGGTGACTTATTGCAATCTCGCCCTAACACCGAGAACTGGAAATCAGGAGAGTGTGTATTCAATTTCATTGTTCTTGTTGATACCATTTTGTAGGGACTGTGCCACTTTGCACTTAGACCAGCAACGGGAGAGAGTTCAGCATCATGGACACCTCTCCCTGGAGCCAGAGCTTGATCCCAAGAGGTGGGTCCCTCTGGCCAGGCTAGGGGTGGTATCCTGGTCTCCCATCAGGATGCACATAACATCTCGTTTTCCTTCTTCTTTTCCACAGTGCTGGGCCTTGAACCTGGATCCTCACACCTGCTGGGTGGGTGTTCTGCCACTGAGCTACATCCCGGCCTTTTTTATTCTTTTTCTCTAAATTGCCTAGACCTGCCTCACACTCGGAGTCCTCCTGACTCGGACTCCGTAGTGGCTGGATTACAGGGTGTGCCACCCTGCCTGGCCCATTATATTTTACTATTAGAATTAATTTGTTCTGGGGATTGAACCCAGGGGGGCTTTTCCACTAAGCTACATTCCAGACCTTTTTTATTTTTATTTATTTGTTTATTTTGGGGACTGAACTCAGTGGCACTCAAGCCTGATCCACATCCCACCCCTGAATTGCTTAGCACCTCGCCATTGCTGAGGCTGGCTTTGAACTGAGATCCTCCTGTCTCGGCCTCTCAAGCTGCTGGAATACAGGTGTGCGCCACCCCATCTGGCCCTTTTTATATTTTGAGAGGGGTTTTTCTAAGTTGAGGAGGCTGACCTTGAACTTTGATCTCTCTGCCTCCACTTCCTGAGTCCTTGGGATTACAGACCTGAGTCACCCCTTCCAGCCTCACCCATTTTAGTTTATAAACTGAAATTATTTTATAAGAAGAAGCTACCCCTCATGTAACTTGGTAAAGTTCACATTAGAAAGTCAGGATAAATGTTTGATTGATTCCTTTTATTTACTAAAATTTCAAACAATAAGTTGATTTCCTATCATTCTCAAAACGTAACAAACTTTTTAAAAAATATTATGAACTTGTGATGTTAAGCATATTTGATGAGCCTATTTAATTTATTGCCATTATTGTCCTTCTTGTCACTGAAATGGCCCCATCTCCGGCCAGTGGGGGCCTTTTTGGGTTGGTTTCTCAGCCCTTTGGCCACAACCCTGAGGGCCATTGGCAGCTCCTTGCCTTCTGGTCAGTTAAGATGTCCTAGGCGGACCTCTCCACCCGAGACCTGGAGGCAGACATGTCTGCAGGATGCCCACGTTTATTTTTATGTGAAACTATTTTCAAGACTATTACCTGAGAATCAAGCATGTTTTTGCAACTGGGTTATTCATGGTTTTGTTTTGTTTTTTTAATTTTTTAATTGGTCAGAGCCAGGGTTTATATATTTAAAGGTAAAAATGCCCCCTGAGTTCACAGTGCTGGTTCAATCCCAATCCAGGCCCACGGGGCTTTTCCTTAACCTCTTCTGAGAGGTGCTCCTCTGCATCTTGGGGTTCAGCCAACTGCAGATGGAAAATATCTGGTAAAAAATTGTACCAGTACTGAACATGTGTGGACTTTTTTCTTCTCATCATTCCCTAAATAATACTATTCACATGGCATTGACACTGTATTACAAGTAACCTAGCGATGACTTCAAGGACAGAGAAGGATTGTGTGAGTGATATGCAAATCACTTCATGATTTTCAGTGAGGGACTTGAGCAGGTAGATTACGGCATCTGTGAAGCCTCCTGGAACAAGTCCCCCAGATACCGTGGGGTGACAGTATGGCATTTGTATCTTATTTCTTCCACAGCAAGAATTATTGTGCGTAAGAGAACGATAGAATTTCAATATCCCATACCTGCTCATGGAATACAGCAATAACAATCCTACCACCACCCATTATGATAAAGAAAATAGCCAAGCACTCTTTACACACACGTCCCAGTCTCCCCCGTTTGTTCTTCTTAATTCTCACTTAGCTTTAGAAGTTCCTCAGCTGAAGCGTATTTGATGCTCACTTTCACTCACAGTCCGTCTCTCTCTGTGCATTTTGGTGCTTGATGGTCAGCTAGAAGGGCAGAGGAGAACAGCACCCTGGGACCAGTCTGTGCTGTCTGTGTGTGGGGGTCTGTCTGGTCGACCAGAAAATGGGCTCCTGGAAGCTCCATTTTCTTCTGGTGTAAAGTGTCACTGCCTGAAGTTTGCTCTTGATCTAGCTTCCTCTTTGTCTTTCACATTAGGTGCTTTTTAACCCAGGTGCTGAACGAATAATTGTTGTTTTCTTTGAAGTCCATCAGTGTCGCTGACCTGTTTTAGTGTTTCTTGTTTGGGTCTGTATTTTCAGGAAGCTGGGGTTTTCTCTCAGCTTAAAGTCTCTCTCTTTTTTATCTCAGGAAAACTCTTCAATGTCTTTTTAAATATTCACTCTGCTTCTCTTTTTGCAGGCTCCTGTTATCCAAGACTGAGCCATCTTTACCTATTACCATATTGCCACTTTTACCTATTTCTTTTTTTATTAAAAACCTTCCCATCCTATTCATGTTCTTTTCCCAGTATTAATTGTTGCTTTATTTGCCTTTGTAATTGTCTTAGATGGTTTGTGTTACTATAACAAAATGCCTGAGATGGGGTAACTTACAAAGAACAGAGCTTTATTTCCTAATGTTCTGGAGATGGGAAGTTCAGATCAGGCGCCAGCCCCTAGTGAGGGCCCTCTTGACTGACTTCACAACAGAAGGCAGAAGGCCAAGTGAGGCCCAATGCTGGGTGAAATTTCTTTGATAATAGAGACACTAGTCCCATTCCAAGGGAGAAAGCTTGTACTTAATCACTTCTTCTTCTTTCTTTTTTCTATTGCTTTTTGTTTTCTTAAATTTTTATTTGTTTTTTGCAGTGCTGCTACTGGCTTCCCCAAAACCCTTCCCCTAGAATTTTATTTCATTTAATCCCTTCTTTCTGCAACTCTCCAAGCCCTTGAAAATTTATTTTGTGATTTATCCTTTTGTAAATCTTGGAGTAAGGGACTGCTGCTGCCGATGACATCCTATGCAGAAGTGGAAGTCTCGACGTTTTATGTTTTCCAGATACACGTGGCAAAAAATTTCATTTTTGTTTTCTGATGCGATTCTTGGGGACGCATTCAGATGTTCATAACAAGCTGTAGGCTGCAGGCAAGAGAAAAAAAACTCTGGATTCAGAAATAATATCTTCTTAAGAGCTAAAAAGACATGAAAAGATGCAATCATTACAAAATCTTGCCAAATAGTTCCATAGGAGTCTCAACTGAACTTCTTTCCCTAGCCTCCTTGTGGTCTGGGTCAGAGGGGTTTGGAGACACGGCTCTCTACCTGCTTCTGGGCCACCTTCTCTGAACCTCGGTGCTGGTGTCTGCCAAGGCTTTGGCCTTCCTACTCTCCATTCATTCACTGACAGGATTGTGCTGAACTCCAGGGGTTCAAGCTGGCCCCCTGAAGTGGACCCACATCTGAATTCCCATTACCTTCTGTGATCAAAAAAACCAACCCAACCACCACAACAGAAGCAGCCTCTGCAGACGGGATTGAGTTATGGATCTTGAGAAGGGGAGACACCATCACCCATGTCCTCAGGGAGATGATGGGATGAACAGTTACATGGAGGAAAAAGAAAGACAGAGATGGAGCAGAGAGCGATTTGAAGATACTGGTCTTAAAGACTGGAGTGCTGCAGTCAAAGCCACCAGTAGTCATCAGACATGAGAGGAGCCGTAAAAGGCTTCTCTCTGGGGCCCCTCGAGGGGGCTCACGCTGCTGATGTCTCCATGTGGCTCAGGAATGTTGATTTCAGAGTCTGGACCTCTAGACCTGCGGGAGAATAAGTGTATGTTGTTCCAAGCTACCAGCAGCCACAGGAAAACCACAGGAAAACCAGACCAATCAGTGTGGTTCAACCCATGGAGGACTGTACCTCAGTGGTAGAGGGTTTGGCTGGCACGTGCAAAGCCCTGGGGTTGATCCCCAGCCCTGCAAAATATAATAATAAAACTAAAATATATAAAAGTAGATAACTGTGATTTCAATGAATGGAGCCTGGGGTGACTTAAGAGATCCATTTGGGATGTAGCTCAATGGTAGAACACTTGCCTGGCATTTGTGAGGCCATGGGTTCAATCCCCAAAACCACACACACACACACACACACACACACACACATACACACACACACACACAAAGCAATGAACCAGCTGCCCACAAAGGTCCTGCCTTCTCCCAGCAGGAGGACCAACCTGGATTCTGTTTCCCCTCAGACAGCTGCTCCCCTGCTCCTGCAGGAAAAGGAGTCCCAGGCCCCAAAGTCCCGGGTTGTATTTATTCCTACCCCCACTCACACAGATAGCTGACATCCCGTTCCCAACTCAGACTGCCCCTGCAAGAATCTGGGTCCTTTTCCTACTGGCATCTGCCAGTGTCCTTCTCTTTACCTGGGGGATCTTTCCAAACCCCAGAAATGCTGTTCTGTCCAGAGACGTGGGAGTCCAGAGGCTGGAAGCGTTAACACTGCCCAGCTGTATGGACCATGATTTTCTGTATCAGGTGATTTTGACATCTTAAGGGATGACTGGGGAGAGGCCGCTCCTCCCGCCCTGCCAGGCTAACAGGCAACTCACCTGCAAACTTTTGAAAGCAAAGAAACAAATTCTGAGTCCCCAGCCCAGCTGTGTCCTTCATCCAGCTCTTATGCTCCAAGGCGGTATCCCCTGCCCTCAGTCAGTGCCATGCCAGGGACCACACAAGAGGGACAACCTGCACCGCAAAGCCCCCCGGAGCACTCAGAACAGGCCCTCCTGGCCGGTGGCCTGCCTGTCCAGCCTGCCCTCCAGCACCCTCACTGGAAGCCCTGGAATGCCCCCTCCCCTCCTGCCCTCACCACCAGCCCTGGTGCCCCACACGGTGGCTCTGCCTGGCACGCCACACCTCCCGACTCCAGGGGCACATGACACTCAGCTTTTCTCTCCATGACACTGACGTCTTCACATCCTGATTCAGTCACCTTCATCAAGTTAGACCCGGTTGTGTCCAGCCAACGCCTGGCACGGCTCAGTGTGACTCGTCCCCCATGGTGCCGCTCTGGAGAGGTGCGTGGCATTTCCCGAGAGTCAGCGCCCCTGCACACACAGGTTGCTGGCTGAGAGTCATCTTCTGTTTGCTGTCCCACTTTCCATGACAGGTGTCTCTGCACTTGTGAAGTAAACGATTGACCCTTGAATCCTTTGTCTCTGGATTTGCCCCCAGGATCAAGTCATAAAAAGGAGACAGAAAGGCAAGTAAGTAAGAACAGGAATCCCAGAAAGATTCCGGGTGATGGAGAAAACGTATCAAGAGGTAGGAAGGAAGAGGGCATGAAGGAAAGTGGAGTCAGTTCTACTTACTGAAAGAGGAGAGCTCTGAAATGAGCAGGTGGATGAGAGGCGAGTTTTGCTATGAACAGCCGTGGTTCCTCTCTCACAGTTCTGGAGGCCGAACGTCCTCAGGTGCCGGCAGACTTGGTGTCTGGTGAGCGCCTGCTTCCTGCCTCACAGATGGTGTCATCTCTCTGTGTCCTCACGTTGTCGGTGGAGGGCGGGCTAGCTCCCCGGGGCCTCTTTCTCAGGGGACTGGACCATGCAGGAGGACTCCACCTTCACGGCCTGATCACCTCCTGAAGGCCCTGCCTCCTGGGGATTATATTTCAGCACAGGAGTTTTGGGGGACACCAACACAGCAGGCAGAGGGTCTGGGGCTGACCAGGGGGAAGGGGTGATGTCAGCAAGGACAGGATTCCAGAGGCTTGAGCAGAGATGTAGAACAACACTGTAGGGCGAGTAGCAAGGAGAACCCGGGATGGCCACGGGAGGCTGGAGGAATGGGCAGATCCTGGGCCCTTGGGGAGCCTTAGAAGGGACCATCAAGTGGCTAAAGCCATCGGCTTTCAGAGGTAGGAGATCATTTGGGCAAAGTGAGTTGAGAGGATGAGGGTGAACTCGGCCTGCAGCATTGTGGACCGAGGAGGTGCTGAACTAACAGAGATGGAGCCCGGAGGCTGGGGTGAGAAAGGTCGCATCACGCAAGGTCGCCAGAGGTGGAAACAAGGTAAGAAGGTGGGCCACTCAGCCGAGCAGATGGACCAGGGCAGAGGCCACCCGAGAGGGGAGAGGTAGGGGACACACTTCTCTCAACTCGCTGTTACTGTTGATCAGAACCCCCTCCAGAGAAGTCACCTGTTAATTTACAGATTTTTGTGTGATAGAAATGAAAATAGTTTCAGTTCCATGAAAGACAGGATTATGGTCTATGGTCCTCTAGGATGTTAACTAGTTTCCAATGTGTCCATCTTCATCTTATTCTAATATTTATGAACTTGCTTACAAATTACTAGCTCCTCATTTGTTCTTCTTTTCTGTGATGCTGGGGATCAAACCCAGGGATTCCTGCCTGCAACGCAAGCACTTTGTCACTGAGCCACATGCCCAGACTCTCCCCATCCCCTCTTTGAACAAGGCTTGATATCAGACCATTTCTTTCATTAATTAATAAGTTGAATAAAATATTTGACAAGTAAGTGCTCATCCTACCTTTACACAAGAATCATGACTTAATCTTTTGGAAAAACCATGCTTTGGTAGGGCACCTGCATGACTTTGAGTATCCGGCTTTGGTGACAGTGTGAACAATGATGATTTCCCACAGAGAGAGGAGCTAGTTTGTTGGCAAGGGCGAAGCTTTTCTTTTTGTGTGTGCTTGCACTTGAGATGCTCTTGGCTCATCCACATACTAATATCTACTGGGCTTTCTAATGGAGAAAGAATCTAGGGGGTGAGGCTGCAGCAATTTGGAAATGCCAGTGCTCTAAGTAAGTAGCTGAGCGTTTTGAGCAAAGTTCTGACTGTGCCCTCTGCAAGCACAGGGCATGCGCACAGCCACCCCCACACTCAGCAGAACAAGACCACTTTGAACTGGAAAAATGTCCTCCTCCTGCAGACAGAGTGCTCCTCAGGCTTCTTACTTGGTGGTGGAGAGCTTTCCAAGTAATTTTTTAATCAAACGAAATAGCACGATGATTGCTTTCCTTTCACTGATATTTTGGGAGTTGCACTTGACAAATTCACACAACACTCCTGCTGCATCTGCGTAGAAATCAGACCAGACACAAGAAGACCACCTGTGCTCAGGATCAAAAATAATGTCTAGATGTTTTTATGATCAGGAGAAGGGAGACGACTTAAAAACTTATACCAGACTTGGAAACAGGGTCAACAGGTGAGTGGCATTCCTTTCCAGGCCACACAGGGGTGGAGCCCATCTATGGTTCATGGAGGGCATGTACTTGACTATACTTAGTGTAAGACCCTATGGTAGGGCTGGGGATGTGGCTCAAGCGGTAGCGCGCTTGCCTGGCATGCGTGTGGCCCGGGTTCGATCCTCAGCACCACATACCAACAAGGATGTTGTGTACATCGAGAACTAAAGAATAAAAATCCTCTCTCTCTCCTCTCTCACTCTCTCTTTAAAAAAAAAAAAAAAAAAAAAAAAAAAAGACCCTATAGTAAACTCTCGGCATCCTGCGGGAATATGCACTTTATTTTTTTCCCCCTGATGATAAGGTTTCATTTCTCTTACTCATTAGATTTTCTGAAAACTCCTTATCAAAAGCAGTATTTTTCTCAAAAGCTGTTGTGAAGTGATGGCACACCTTGCTATAAGGAATATTCTCCTCTTTTAGTAGAATGTATTTGTATTCTTCTAAGAATTCATATTAACTAATCAAACCTTTTAACTTTCCATATCCATCAAAACACTGACCAACAATGGATTGGTAGCAATGACTGTCAGCAATCAATCAACTTGAAAGCACAATCATGAGAATAAAGCTCGTCTTTTTAAATTTTCTTCTTCAATAGAGTGGCTGTTTTGATTGCTACAGAAAATGAAGCAAAAGCCATGACATATTTTGATTTTAATTGAGCATTTAAGTTTCATATTTTGAATAACAGCCACAGCTATTAATCTGAAAACATTTTAAAAACACTGAACGCCTTGGGACACTTCTCCGTCTTAACACAAAGAGGGTGCATGGTCCCTTGAAGATACACATTTTGAGGTTTATTCAGGCTTATTTTTCTCCCAGTGGGGTGATATTTTAAAATCATTAGGAATTCCACTTGAAGGTGAGCAGATAAAATGTAATAAAAGAAATTAACCTTGGAGTCTGGGAGCTCAGCTCCATGGTAGAGCGCTCACCTAGTCTGCGCAAGGCCCTGCGTTCCATCCCACTCTGACAAAAAAAAAAAAAAAAAGAACAGGAAGAGAAAGTCCAGCCTAGTGGTGCATTCTTGTTATCTCTCAGCTACTCTGGAGGCTGAGGCAGGAGGATGGCACGTTTGAGGCCAGCCATGGCATCTTAGTGAGACCCTGTATTGAAATAAGAAATAAAAAGGACTGGAGATGTGACTCAATGGTAGAGCACCCCTGGGTTCAATCCCCAGCACTCCCCCCCCCCAAAAAAAAAGCCAAACTGTTCATTTGATGCTTTTTAATATTTCTGAGAACATATCATTATAATAACCAGTTAAGGTACATGTTTCCATGGTGGTACTCCAAGTTTCTTGGTCAATGGTGGCAGGAGGACCACTCAACTGTCCAGGCAGCCTGGACAATTTAGCAAGACCCTGTCTCAAAAATAAAATTTATTGAAAGGGCAGGGTTATAGCTCAGTGATAGAGCACTCATCCGGTGTGCAGGAGACTCTGAGTTCCATCCCCC
Organism: Ictidomys tridecemlineatus; assembly: GCF_052094955.1. Lineage (NCBI taxonomy): Eukaryota > Metazoa > Chordata > Mammalia > Rodentia > Sciuridae > Ictidomys > Ictidomys tridecemlineatus. The sequence goes on from NC_135478.1 coordinate 227,213,791, forward strand.
ATCAGAAAAGGTAACATTTCAGCCTCCATTCCAGTGGAGAGCAGAAAGTGAGCTGTAAGGTTATGTGCCCGCGGGGGTCCGCAGTTCCCCAGGGCGGTTTTCCTCTCAGAGGACGTTGTCTACACTTCGTTTGAAGAGATTCGGGAGGCAACCCAGCCTGAACTCCATGCTGGGAACAAAAGGTGTTGAAGGATCCTCCTTCTTAGGAATCTGAAGGGGAAGAGTTGGTGTTAACAAATGCACACACTCCCTACGCAGAACCCAGGGAGGAAGGACAGCGATTATAGTCCAATCTGCCTAATTGCAATTTTGAGAATGTTGAAAGCCTCTTTCTTTTCTTTTTTTTTTCTTCACTGGAAATTGACCCAGGGGTATTTCACCACTGAGCCAGATCCCTAGTCCTTTTATGTTTATTCTGAGACAGGTTCTCATGCTGCCCTTGAATTTGTGATCATCGCTTGGCCGCTGTGCCTGGCTGGAAAGCCACTTTCAAAAGTCTCAAAGGTTGGTTTGTAGAGCGCACCCTTCGTCAGACCAACCCTAACTCTCCTCTACCACAGAGTGACTCCCTGCTTCGAAGGGCCTGAAACAAGTATGAGACGTTTTGATCTTGGTGAATTTTAGCCTTGATATTGTGAATAGCCCAATTGCTACTAGATGGGGAAATATTTAGAATTTATTAATTGAAGGTTGATACCCACCCTGAAAAATTGTGCTCCAGGTTTAGCATGAATAAGGACACTCACAACTCCACCATCCTGTGTGACAGTGTCCACTCTATCCTTTGAAGGTAGCCCTTGCTGCTCTGCCACTTGGACTTACTTTTTAAAGGGATAGGTTTCTTTCTCTTCCTCTCTCCCTTCTCCTCCCTAACGTCTCTCCCTCCCTAATCTCAGGGGAAACAGGGTCACCTTTCTTCCCCTCCTAGGCAGTGACGGGTCCTTGAGCACACCCCCACCATAAAACAAAGCAATCCAGGCTTTGGGAATGGCACCAGAAGATCTCAGGAATGACTCCCGGATTAACAAGTGATTTACAACTCTGATAGATCCTGTAGCCTCTGAGTCACCTCTTTCAAAGCCCCCTGTTTTCTTGCTGATTGGCAGAACCACAGGCTCCAGGATAGGAGTCCCCTGTGCTTCTCCTTTGCTAGCAAAGCAATAAAACTTCTTTTTCCTTTTTCTCAAAACTGTGTCCTTTTTATTGGATTAGCATTAGGGACAAGGACGGAGCTTTCGGCAATATTATTGAGAGAGAGAGAAATCTTTTAGGTAAAATAAGGGACACACATTCAAGGGTGAATGTGGGCCATCTCCAGAGGGAGAGACAGCAACCCCTTGTTGTGAGGTGTTAATATTCATAGAGGGACAGTTGCTAGGGGCTGGACTAGAGGTGGACTGGATTGCAGAGTTACATGACTTCCTGCCAGTTTTCCCTGTCTTGGGTATTGCTCTCATGTTACTTTTTGCCAGTGAGGGCATGGGGTCAAGGGCACTGGCCAAGGGCAGGGGCTAAGAACACAGCTGTGTTGCTGGGCAAAGCTGTTCTGCCTTCCAAAGGACCGTGGGCCTTTTCTGCATTCCAATAGCTCCTGGGTGCTTCTCTTTTGAGACTCAGTCTTTCTTTTTCTGGATCCCCAAATTCCTATTGCAAATCTAGAGGAGCCTACTTTTATTCTTTATCATACTTAGTGTAGAATAACTCCTATGCTGACATAGGAGTGTGACTGAGCACAGGGCACGGAGGCAGTCCCAGCCGATAACAAGTGACAGTCTGCACACGTCCAGTATCTGCTTGTGGAAGTCCAAGCAATTCTGCATTCTGAATTGCAGTGCCCAGGGTAAGGATGAAGAACTGTAGAGAAGTATTAAATATCATCTCTTCTTTTTTCCTGAATCAAGGATTAGGTGCACAAATAAAATTTTTGAATGAAACTACATTTCCAGAGATGGTTAGTATTTCCCACCTTTCCGTTTCATAGAATTAAAAAGTTTTTGGGCGGGAGCAGGTCCTTGATTTTAGAAATGAGGTAGCTACAAGGTTAGGGAGGCGACCTGATGTGGCCAGAGGATGCAGTCAATCTGATTAAGGACTAGAACCCTCACATGATGTTGCTTAATGACTTATTATCACCAGTCTCTGCCTGTAAGCAGCCCGGTCCAACTGCAGAACTGAAAAGCAGAATTGAAAATCTGGTTCTGCCTAATCCCCGAGTTAATGAGGAAAAAGGAGGGGGAGGGAGGACAAGGAGAAAGAGGGGGAGGGGTGGGAAGAGGAAGAAGAAGGGAACAGGATTTCCCTTGCCCCTGGTGGTGGGGCCCAAGATCTGGGAATTGCCACTGTGTCTGGGGTTGGGGTGTGGCCGCACACAGCGGTCCCCCGGGGATCCTGACCCACCACGGTGCTCGGCCAGTTGAGGTTGGCTCCCAGGACCTTTACAGCCTGACTGGTACTTGACCTTTCCCGTTCCCTGGAGTACTGATCCCCAAAGTGGGGTTTATTTAAGACAGTCCACTGAGGTTGCAGGAAAAAATATAAAGAATAATTCTTGTTTTTTTTTTTTTTTCTAATATAAACAGAAACAAAGCTTTGCTTTCTAATCAACTGGTGGTCATGGGCTCCCCCTCTCGGTCACAGTGCCACTGATGGGAATGGAGAGGAGCCTGTGCTCCCAGGAGGCTGTGTCCCAGGGCGTCCCCTTGCTTTTAGCATATTGGCAGGCTCAGTGGTTTGTGAGCCCAAGACAAAGTGGCTTCCTGGGTGTGGAGTTGTCGTGACTTGTGCGACCTTCACGAAGGTTCATAGTGAGCTGGAAAATGACCCCGACCCTCCTTTGGGGATCTGCTGGGCGTTTCACTGCAGGGTTCTGCACAGCAGCCTCGGCCAGTCCTTCCTCTACTTCTGTGAGGCGTCTCTCCCAGCAAGTCAGCCAATTTCAATGAAGGGAACAGGCTGAGAGGTGAACTGTATGTGATACCAGCCTTCGGATACTGTGCTTCTGGGATAAAGACCTTATGAAATAATGAAACATGGTCACAAAGCAAAAGGATTTTCATTACATTAATACATGAAATAAAATGAGAATTATGTTAAAGTGTTACTTTTTTACCTTCTTTTGCAGTTTCCTTTTTTGTGTGATTTAGAACAATATTAGTGCAGTAGAAATATGATCACATAATTATGTATGTATGGCACGTGCATGCACATATGTATATATGGTGCGCATTTAAACAATTTAAACAATTTTTAGAGCAGTATATGATTAAATATTTGAAGACTGACTGTTGCCTGTCGTGGACCCTCTTCTGGTATTCCTGGTTCTGATCCCATCTTGTCTTGGACTGATTCCGAGTCCCTGAAGCTGAATTGAACATTTTTGGTTATTTGTTTTTAATTTTAGAGACAGGGTCTTGCTATGTTGCTCAGGCTGACCTCCAATTCTTAGGCTCAAGAAATCCTCTGTCCCAGCCTCCTATCGTAGCTGGGACGATAGGTACACACCATTATGCTGGGCTTCAAACATTTTGGTTATTAATGCCAAAGTGAAGTCTGGGAAAAAATGCAAAAAATATGCCTGGAGATAGTTAACAGTTTGTTAACTGATTCATGTTTGCTTGGTGCATTAGCGTTAGAAGGAAGGGGTAGAGGGACCTATTCAAATTCCTATTCTATTGCTTCCCTGTGTTTGATCCTAGGCAAATCCTGAGCCTCTCTGGGACTTGGGTCCTTTGTCTATGACATGATGATAATGCCAACCTCAGAGAGTCTTTTACTTTTCAGGCTCAGACAATGTAGACTTTAATTTTTTTTTTTTTTTTTTTTTTAGTTGTAGAGGGACAACTTTATTTTGTTTATCTATTTCTATGTGGTGCTGAGACTTGAACCCAGCGCCTCACAAGTGTGAGGCAAGCGTCACCGCTGAGCCCCAGCCCCAGCCCCAGACAATGTAGACTTTAGGAACAAGGGCATGAGTGTCTGCTGCAACCTAACACCCCTCTCCATGACCCTGCTCCCCAGAAAGGTGACTTCTGAGCTTTTTGTACGTGTGTGCAACACTCTCGTGAACACCTAGAGCGGCAACAAGCTCAGTGCAAATGACTATTGACATTTTTGCTTACGGTGGCCTTACCGGAGCACGGCTCGGTTATGTGGGAAACAAATCAGAGGTTATTAAATGCACTTGGTGAGTCTTTAGCTTTTCCAGCTCTGCAAAGAGGGTGTTTTTATATTCCAATGTTGCTGAATGCACTGAAGCTGAGGTTTGGTAACTTGGAAAAGATAATAGACCTGGTTCCTGGCAAAGCTGTTTGGAACCTGAGCTGTGGGTGCTGCAGGAATCTGTGGGAAGGTTCAGAGCAGTGCACACTTCCCAGAGTCGAAGGCAGTTCCTAGAATACCTAATGGTCTTTGTGAGCCTCCCCATCACTTCTAATACCTTCTAACAATGGGCAACTTTGCAAAGCCCATAAGGAGGTGGTCATGTGTTATTTTGTTTGTTTTAGTGATTGATCCCACCCATTCATCCAATTTATCTTATTTATAAATTTTTCTTTTTATTAGTGCACTAGAGTTGTACATAATAGTTGGGTTCATTTTGACATGACCGTACATGCATCCGTATCAATTTACTCCATTTCAGCCCTTGGTCCCCACCCCATCTCCCTTCCTCTATAGTTCTACCTTCCATTCATTTATTTATCTATCTTTAAGTGGTGCTTTACAGATACATGTGAAGGTGGAATTCCCGGCGGTATATTTATCCGTGCACATCAAGTAATTTTGTCAAACTCATTCTGCATTTCCTCCCCTTTTCCATCCCTACTCGCTCCCCATCCTCTCCATTGACCTTCCCTCTGTTTCTGATCTCCAACCCCCACCTGGGTTCCCCTTACTTTGCTCTAGCTCTGAATACCACTCATCCAATAAACTTGAGAACTTTCACCATTTTTCTCTTTTGCCAGCCGTAGGTAACCCAGCGAGGGCTACAAACACAACTGAATTGCGGCGAGAGAGGCTGCCACTGTAGGCTGGGGAAATACTTCTGATGAGCTGCCTACCTACAGTGTATTGCTTGGAGGGAATGTTTTTAGTAGCTCATGATAAGGTTCCTGAGACCTGAGAGAAGGAGAGGCTTTACCTGACCCTACCATCTTGGTGAAACCATCCCTGCTTCTTGTTAGAGATTGCTTTTTCAGGTTGGGGTGCTCAGAAAGGTCCTGGGTGCCATCCCCAGTACCTTGAAAAGAAGAACAAAAGGATTGTATATTTCCAAGAGCTCACAATTCTGCCATCAAGGCAAGCAGGCGGAGGACCAATGCTTAATTGGCTTAATGAGTGCTAGACACACTTTATGTCCACATCACGTAATCTGCATGCCATTCTGTAGGGTCCACATTACTTCCCTCAGTTTTACAGCTAGGCGTGTTAAGTCTCAGAGAGATGAGAAATTTGCCCAGGGTAACAAGTGGCAAGGCAGAACTTGAACCTGTGTCCATCTGGCTGAAGGTCCTTGCTCACCACCCACACCACCTCCTGAGAGGACACCCATTGTCACCTTGCTGAGGAACAGTCTTCCTCTTTCTGGATTGAAAACGTGTGTCTGCGTGCCGTGGAACACAGCAGACTGGGCTGTGCCTGAGGAACGTGTGGCTTTGGAGTTGGCTGCTGCATTTGAATCCTGAATCAAATTAGGATTAAACTTGCTTCCTCTGTAAGAGGAAAGTAGATATAGGACCAATTTCACAGAGTTGTCGTGGGAAAACGAATCACCCTTGTAAAGCTTTGAGCACAGTGATGAATAAGTGTCTAAAAACACTAGCTCCTCTGTAGCAGCACCCTTCACAGAAGCCAAACTGTGGAGCCAGCCCGGGTGTCCATCAATGGACGAATGGAGGAAGAAAATGTGGTGCGTATAAACAATGGAGTTTTATTCAACCATAAAGAAAAATGAAATTATGTCATTTGTGGGAAAATGGATGGAACTAGAGACCATTATTAATTAATTGAAATAAGTAAAACTCAGAATGTTTTCTCCCATATGCAGAAGCTAGAGAGGAAGAGAAAAAGAAAGAGGGGGGCGAATCTCATTGAAATCAAAGGGATCAGAGGAGAAAAGGGACCAGGGGGTGGAAGGAGGGGAGAATGGGAGGAAGTGCTAAGAAGCAATATTGGCTAACTCTACAGGGATACTGTGCACATGTACAGATATGTCATAACAAATTTCACCATTCTTCAGGGGTGTTTGTGTGTGTGGGGTGCTGGGGATTGAACCCACAGCCTAGTGCATGTGAAGCAGGCACTCTACCAACTGAGCTATATCCGCAGCCCAAATTCTACTATTCTGTACAACCACGATGCAACAGTTAAAAAAAAAATGTGGGGGAAAAATAAATACAAAAACAGTAGACAGGGTGTGGCTCAGGGGTAGAGCACTTGCCTGGTATGCACTAGACCCAGGATTCAATCCCCAGCACTACAAAAGAAAAAAATAAGTTCCAACTTAAACACGGGTTGAGCTCCAGAAGATAAGTATATTTGGTTGTTTGTGCTCAGCACATGCTCACCTGTATGAAGAACGTTACACATTTTACTTAATTACCCACAACTGCTATTCTTTTTTGAATGGGTGCTTGACCCCAGGGCCTTAAGCATGCTCATCACATACTCTACCACTGAGCTACAGGCTCAGCCCTTCCACAACTACTATTATAACGTAGCTAGAGTACTGACTGGCCCGTAGGTACATCCTGGGAGCAGAGAGGCCATGCAGGATTGGGAGGCAGAGGCACAGGTGACCCCACCTCAGGACTTTCTGCATAGGACGCTCTCAGCTGTCTTATGCTTCTGCTTTATAGGTTTCTGCTTCAAAGACTTAACTACTCTTCCTACAGTAGTAATGAAATATTCAGGGCCTCCGACAGTTGTTGAAACATTAAAACAGTAAACAAGCCTCTTCTCTCCCGTCCTTTGCCCTCTGTGCCCTGCATCCGTAACTGTCAGCTCAGGAGACAACCATCAACTCATGTTGCTATGTGCACACGTCCCTTGACCTTCCCAGGACTGTCTTCATTTTTAAAGGATGAGATCTAGAATTTCAGGAGTGACGCAGAGAGCAATTCCAGAATCTGTCGCCCGGCCTCTGAATTCTGGCCTTCTCACAGCATCCTGGGAGGGGGCGGGGAATGTGCTGCTCAGCTGGACCCCTTGCTCCCACCTGTTCTCTTCCAGGGGAGGGCGGGGCTGACTGGCCACACCTGGAGAGCAGCTCTCTTAGGCTGGGCTCTTCTTCCTCCATTTTTTATGCCAGCTTTTTAAAAGAGACCCTGGGATGTTCTGGAGAGTTGTAAACAGGGACTCGGGGACCTTGTGAGGACATGGAAACCTCTGGTGGGGTCTGCGCTTGCTCGGCCACTGAGTTGAGGACCGTCTGCGCATCGATGGTGCGTGACAAGTGTGTCTGACCAGTGACAAATGTATGGCTTCTGATAACCCATGACTTAGGAACTCGGATTCTACAAGCCCCAAACTGAGACCCATATTCTGACAAGCACAAGAAATTTCTAGGGACAATGGGGCCAAATAATTGAAACTGGGAGGTATGCCAAAGTGCCGGCGGCTGACTCAGCCAGGCAGAAGGTGGGCAAGAGAAGCCTTGGGGTGCAGTGTGACAAGTGTGACATTTCTACATCAGACGTGGGCAGAGGGAGTGGCCACTACCCGCCACACCCCTTCTGTCCTGAGAATTAGTCCGGTCCTTTTTGTGGGACTGGAGCCTTGTCTGGGGCCTGCCTCCTGCTTAATTTCAGACCAGCACTTCCAACTCCATCCTGGGCCTCTTTCCAGGGGCATCCAGAGGTGTTGCAGAGGGAGCCTCTGGTCTTTGATCTCAGAGCAAACCTTCACCATGGCCAGAACCAGCTCCGTGAAAATCTCCCCATTTTGTTTTCCTTTTCCTCATTTTTAGTCCATCTGGTCCTGAGATCTCTTATCTCTACCTCCAAGACGTCACTAGTCCTATTGCCACAATTCACTATGAACTATCCGGATAGGTCCCTCCACGGTCTTCACCCAGCAGCACACACAGACAGACAGACACACACACACAGAGACAGACAGACACAAACAGACATGGACACATAGACACATTAGTACACATAGATACACAGACAGATACACAGAGACAGATGCATAGACACATACATACATACACAGACACACAGACAGAGATACACACGGACAGACATGAACAGACACAAGATACAGACAGATGTGGATAGACACACATTCATATACAGACTTAGAGACAGACACACGGACACATACAGACACACACAGACACAGATACACAGAGACAGACATGAGCAGACACAAATGCACACAGAAACACATTCACACACACAGACACACAGACACATTCATTCTCAGAGACACACAGACATATAGACACAAAGGCGACACACAGATGCAGACACATTGGTACATTCATAGACACAGACACAGAGACGCATAGACACACAGAAACATACATACAGGCACAGAGATACACATAAACAGATATGAACAGACACAAGGTGCACATAGACACACAGACACACAGACACACATCCATACACACGCAGAAAGATAGGTGCATAGACACAGAGATACACACAGACTTGAACAGACACAAGAGATACATACTAACACACACAGACACAGAGATACATATACAACAGACTCACAAACATGTAGATCCTTAAACACAAAGACACACACACACACACACACACACACACACACACGCTCACAAAGTGTTTCCGTCCTGAAAAAAAATTCATTGTGCAGAATAAAGTACAAATATCAGAGGGTAGAACTTTCCCCCTCTTTGATTTCAAACCTTCCTCTCTAGCAGCATCTCAACTACTACACTCTTCCTCAGCTCAGCTGAACTCCAGCCAGTTCCTGAAGCCTCTGTGTCTTTGAAAGCGCGTTTCCTTCTCTTTTTCCTTTTGAAATGCTGCTTGCTCTGCGGAGCGTATCCAGGTCTACCAGTTGATAGCTCTCTCCTTGTCACCTAGAGGTCCCAGTGCTCCAGCATGATGTGCCCCTTTCTTTACACATCCGACCGGGTCCTTCCTCAGACCCCAGTCATTAGCCCAATGACTGCACGTCAAGGTCTTAATGAAACATGATTACAAAGTGCTTGGAAAACCTTTTATTCTGGGAGAGGACAGGTGCGTCCTGGGAACGTCCCCTTTACCTACTGTTGAATAACAATTACAGAAGGCCATTGTTTTGCACTGGGCTTCTGCACTGGGCCCCCACTGGCCAGACTAAAAATCAAAATAGAGTCGCCCATACTAGTGTTGCACACCACCAGCCAAGACAGAGCTGTGGCCTGACCTTCCAGGAGTCAGGACCAGAGAGGCCATGCACATTCACACGCACAGCTTCAACGGGTGTAACCAGAAAGTTTCCCTGCCTTAATGCTCACACGAGATAGAGAGCCTGAGGTAAGCTGATGCAAGCACTGCGTCCCTTTCCTACTGGTCACTCCCCCTGTCCACCCCTTGCAGGGAAAGTAACTCTGAAACCACTCACTTGAGCCTTTCTCTGTTTATTATCCAACTTCCCCTGCTCAGCCTGGGGGAACGCTTACTCTATTTCATGGGATGAAGTGTGGCCCCAACCTAGAATAGAAAATGAAGTCCATGAAGAAGGTGGTGATTCTGCCCTTTGACCCCTCTGACCATGGTAGGGTCTGTAAACAAGTCAGGATGGCGCCTGGCATTTGCCAGAGGGAGTGGTTTGTGAAGTAACGTGTGGAGATTCCTTATTGGTTGACTGCTGTATCTAGTTTATGTTAATTAAGATAAGCTGTGTGGAATGTATATATACCCCTGGGTCCTACAATAAACGGCTCCCACTCCTGCTGTATCAATCTACACAAGTTGCTCGTCACCCCCACCCCCTGGTTATTTTGCCCAGCCAGCCGGCCTGCAGCATGACCAGGTGGATAGAGCTGTCTTCCATGACTTCTCTAGGCCCTTGCCACCCCCCTCCTGTCCCTTTCCAGGGCCTGGCAGGCAGCCCCTTATCTGCTCCCAACTCCCTGCGGAGGACCCTGTCCCTCCAGCTCCCTCTTCCTCTCTTGCCTCTCACTGCCTTGACCGTTGACTCCTGACAGTGATCCAATTCATGCCAATTCCTACTAAGTTATCAGAGACAATTGTCCTTAAAGAGCAAAATCTCGGAACTCGTCCCTTAACTACACCTAGAATGGCATCTTTTTGAGGCCACTGCCAGGCTCCAGGACCAGACATTTAGGATCTGGTTGGGAGAGAGCAGGGTTGATGGTGCTGCAAGACAGAGTAGGGCACTGTTGTCCCTAAGACACGGTGGTCCTCAGGGAGGTCTCCCGAGGAGAGCAGCAGATGCCCAGCTACACAGGGGAAGGAGGGGAAGTGGCCGTGAGGGAGGAGGGGGTGGGGAGCTTCTGGGAATCCTCCATTGAAGAGAGTTTGCCATGGAGGAAGGACGTTTGAAGGGGAAGCTCGGTGTGCCTCAGTGATGGCCTCCTGTCAGCTGGAGCAGAGTCTTGGGATGACGAGTGGAAGGAGCATGTGTGCCTCGAGGTCAGGTACGCGCTGCTCATTTAGGAGTACTGGAACTTGGGGATGCCACGGTTTGGATTGGTTTTCCCCCAAAAGGTTCATGTGCTGGAAGCTTGGTCTCAGGTGTGGAGGGGTTGAGGTGGTGGGGACCTTGAGAGGTGGGGTCTCGCTGGGTATGATGGTGCCCATCTACAGTCCCAGTGACCCCAGCAGGATCACAAGTTTGAGGCCAGCCTGGTCAACTTAGCAAGACCCTGTCCCAAAAAGAAAAAGGGAAAGGGGCTACGGATGTAGCTCAGTGGTAGAGGGCCCCTGGGTTCAGTCCCCTGCACTGCAAGAATAAATAAATAGATGAAAGTATCCTGACCCCTTGGTTAGTTCTGGAATCTCATCTGGGACCTGCTGTGGTCCTTCTGGGTTTTTGTCATTTTGTGTGGGGGAAGACACTTTTTCTTTCTTTCTTTCTTTTTTAATTTCTCTGCACCATTACTGAGTCAAGAGTAAGTCTAGAAGGAGAAGTCCCTTCCTTTGGAGAGGGGTTGTAGAGAAGAGCACAGGCAGTTTCAGCCTGCCAATACTGGACTAAAAATGGCATTTCCCAAAACTGGCCAGCAAGAAGTCGATCGGCCGTGCACCGTAGTGAGCTGAGCCCTGGGTGGAGCTGCGTAGGGGCATGATGGACAGCGGTGGCAGTCCGTTTGTGCTGCTATGTACCCAAATGCTTGAAGCTGGGTAATTTATGAAGAACAGAAGTGTATCTCTTACTGTTGTGGAGGCCACAAGACTTCAGTGTCGGTGGTGCCACTGGAGGGATCTGGGGAGATTTAGTCAGCTTTTTTGCTGCTGTGACTAAAAGACCTGATCAGCAAAACTTATAGAGGAGGAAAGGTTGTTTTGGGGGGGCTCACGGTTTCAGAGGTCTAAGTCCATGGACAGCTGACTCCATTCCTCGGGACTCAAGGTCTGGCAGGACATCAGGGTGGAAGAGGGTGGCAGGGGGAAGCAGCTCACATGGTGACCAGAAAGCAGAGAGAGAATCTTCTCTCTCTCTCTCTCTCTCTCTCTCTCTCTCTCTCTCCAGATATACCCCAAAGCCACACCCTAATTCCCACCTCCTCCAGCCACACTTCAATTCCCACTCAGTTAATCCCATCCGGGGGTTGATTCACTGATTGGGTTAAGACTCTTATAACCCAGTCATTTCTCCTCTGAACCTTCTTGCACTGTCTCACACGTGAACTCTAGGGGGACACCTCACATCCAGACCGTAACAGGGGACCTCAACTCAGCACAAGAGTCCTTGATGAATATGATAAAAAATTTCTGCACATGTCAAATATTGAGGCCCAGAGATCTAGGCAGGAAAGGAAGGAGTACACATTCAAGGGAGAATGTGGGCCAGCTTGAGAGTCAGCGTGCTTTGGGGTTCTCCAGCCCTTCTGTTAGAGGAAGCTTGTTGGAGAGGGGTGCCCATGGGGGGCGTGTGTCGGTCTTCTATTAACCTTTACCTAACTCTGGTCTAACCCAAGTGCCCCTGGATACTTTCAAAACTCTCTACAAAACTGCGTCCTGTGTTTTAAAAACCATAAACCCTCACGGGCACCGAGATTATTTGAGGTGTTAGTGGTCTGAGTCAGTGGATCCTGGGGCTCCAGGGATGCCTGGAGGGAGATCTCCTGCCCCCTAGGGACGGGGACACCTGACTGTTGGTAGATAGGGGTGTGGGATAAACAAGTCCCCGTTGGGAAAAGATGCACACAGGCTCATGTGCTTTATCCTGTAAGTGTGGGATAGAATCCCGATTTAGGAACTTGTGGAACAGAATTCACAAAACACCCTGAGAAACTTACAAGTACACTCTTATCTTGTTCTTTTATTTTTAGAAAAACACAGAAAATCTTCCAAGTGTATGATTACAGGGAGTTCCATGGCCGTCTCTGAGGACTCAAATTTTGGGTGCATGTTACATAACTGGAATTCTTTAAGGCTGAGGACTTAATGAAAAAAGAGATTCATCCCCAATATAAATTAGAGAGTAGAGAAATGCGACCTGAAAATGGGACTCTGGATTTTAATGCAACACTTCAGCGTGGCTGGTTCTGAAAGTGGAAAGGAGAGTGGACAGAGGTCCGGGGATCTTGGTTTTTCCCTGCTCCCGTTTCTAGAAAAACTGTTATTCACAGATTATCTCACGCTCTTGTTAAGCGTTACCACCTCAAGCACTAAGTCGAGAACTGGCTCTCAAACTGGCTCTCAAACAGTTTGGTACTGAAGGGCAAGAAGAAGGCATTTTCTCCTTTAGAGGTCCGTAAAAAGGGAGTAAGTAGTGGTGATCATCACTGCGGGTCTACTTGCGGCCACCTGACCACTGCTTCAGTGTCGGCCTTGACCTGTAGACTGGTAGGCATGGGCCGTCCCCAGCTGCGTGGCCTCCAATGACTGTGTCCTCTACTCTCTATTGTGTCACACAATAGACAGCTGCATTTTCATTAAAAAAAAAAGTAGACTATAAACAGCAAAAAGTGTCTTATCATATTATGAAGAAGGAATAATTTATCTAAATTCTTATAAGGATTATTTCAAAGTGTGAATTTAAGGAAATAAGGTAGAAAGAAAATGAGTAAATAAAAGATATAAGAAAGTTATAAACATGGAAATACATATTAAATATGGTGTTATATATAATATTTACATATTATATCAAATATTACATATATTATAAGCTGTTTATATACCTATATATATTTATATATCTGATACCATGGATGAAACCCAAGGGTGCTTAAAGAGCTACATCCCAGCCCTTTTTATTTGTTACTTTGAGAATGGTCTTTCTAAGTTGTTTAGGACCCTGCTAAGTTGCTGAGGCTGGCCTTGAACTTGGAATCCTCCTGCCTCAGCTCCCTAGTTGCCGGGTGGAAACATATTTTTGATAAGAAAAGTCAAAATGAAAAGGGAATGATTTTGGAAGAGAAAGAATTATGAATGATAAAGTAATATTTGTATGTAGCTACATAAACCAAAGGAATAGAGTAGAACACACAGGGACAAACTCACATAGATACAGATATCAGGTCCTTGACAGAGGTGCCAAAAATGTACATTACGGAAAAGATGGCCTTTTAAATATATGGTGCTGGGAGAGCTGGAGTCCAAATGTGGAAGAATGAGACTAGACTCTTCTCTCACCCTACACAAAAGTCAACTCAAAATGGATCAAAGACCTAGGGACTGGTCCAGAAACTATGCAACTCGTAGAAGAAAACATAGGGTCAGCACTCCAGCATATAGGCACAGGAAATGACTTTCTCAATAGGATCCCTAAAGCTCAGTAAATAATACCAAGAGTTATAAATGGGATGGCATAAAATTAAAAAGCTTCTGCACAATGAAAGAAACAATTAGGAATGTGAAGAAAGAACCTACAGAATGGGAGAAAATATTTGTGAGCTACTTTTTTTTTTTGGTATTGAGATTGAATCCAGTGGTGTTTAACCACTGAGCCACATCCTGGCCCTTTTTGCATTTTTTTATTTATAGACAGGGTCTCGCTAAGTTGCTTAGGGCCTCACTAAATTGCTGAGGCTAGCTTTGAACTTGCAGTCCTCCCGTTTCAGCCTTCTGAGTTGCTGGGATTGTAGGGGTGTGCCCCCATGCCCAGCTGGTAGCTACTCTTCTAACAGAAGACTAACATCCACAATGTATAAAGAATTCAAAAAACTTAACACCAAAACAAACAGACAGACAAAACCAAATAATCCCAATTAATAGATGGACAAATGAACTAAACAGACACTTCTTAAAAGAAGAAATACAAATGGCCCACAAACATATGAAAAAAGTGTTCACCATTGTTAGCAAAAAGGGAAATGCAAATCAAGACTACACTGAGATTTCATCTCACACCAGTCAAAATGGCAGCCATCAAATACAAGTAACAATCGATGCTAGAGAGGATGTGGAGAAAAGAGACCACTTTACACTGTTGGTGGGGCTGTAAATTAGTGCAACCACTATGGAAATCAGTATGGAGACTCCTCAAAAGTCTAGGCATGGAACCATCATATGACCCAGCTCTACCACTCGTTAGTATTTCTCCTGAAGAATTAGTCATTATATTACAGTGACACCCTGTTCATAGCAGCACAATTCACAACAGGTGGATATGGAACCAGAGCAGATGTCCACCAACAGATGAATAGATAGAGAAAATGTGGTGTATATGCCCAAGGGAGTTTTATTCAGCCATGATGAAAAATAAAATTATGTCATTTGCAGGAAAATGGATGGAACTAGAAACCATTATGTTAAAGTGAAATAAGCCAAATTCAAGAGAAAGAGAGGAAGTCAAGGGCCATGTATTTTCTTTTATATTCAGAAGCTGGATAGGAAGGAGGAAAAGAAAGGTGGTGGTAGTGGCGGGGAGATCTCATGAAAATCAATGGGAGATCAGTAGAGAAAAGGGACCGGGGACGGGGAAGGGGAAGTACCGGGGAGTGATAGTAGTCAAATTATATTGTTGTATGTGTGCATGTATGAATATGTAACAACGAATCCCACTGTTATGTACAACAGTATACACCAATAAAAAATCATGGAAAAAAATACCTATGGTTACTGAGATTGAGAAACATTGATTTAGGAAAAATGCTGCACCAATTATTTTAGAATAAATAATCTAGGCTGATAGAAAAAAAAATAATTTTTGTCCTAAAGCAAAATAGAAAAAAAAAAAAAAGAATTTTTGTCCTAAAGCAAAATGATTGGTTTGTTCCCAGAGTGGAAAAAGAGAGGACAAAAGCTAAGGATTTAAGTAAGTTGTAGCATGTCTGAGTTGTAGAAGGTTTATCAGAGTTAAAGCTTAT
Source organism: Ictidomys tridecemlineatus (assembly GCF_052094955.1). Taxonomy (NCBI): domain Eukaryota; kingdom Metazoa; phylum Chordata; class Mammalia; order Rodentia; family Sciuridae; genus Ictidomys; species Ictidomys tridecemlineatus. The sequence continues at coordinate 227,229,248 of NC_135478.1, forward strand.
AACAGGAAATTTACAAGTGTGATGAAATTGGCTATAATTAAGAAAGTTGTTCTAAGACCAAAATTTTATATGCTGATGTAATTTCAAAATCTAACTATTTAAAGCAGTGAGGTATTCTGTTCTTAGCAATATTCATAAAGAACAAGCTTAAAGAGCAAGAATTTCGTCTTATCAAGATAGTCTCTTGGGTTTGCTATCTTTGTTAAGCCTTTGGTTACTTAGGAAAATGAGGCTTAACAGAGTCAGAATTTACTTGAATGTGTCTTCCTTCCTCCCTTCCTCCCTCCCTTTCTTTTTGGCACCAGGGACTCAACCCAGCAACACTTAACCACTGAGCCACATCCCCAGCCCTATTTTGTGTTTTATATTAGAGACAGGGTCTCACTGAGTTGCTTAGCGCCTCACTAAGTTACTGAGGCTGGCTTTGAACTCATGATCCTCCTGCCTCAGCCTCCTGAGTTGCTGGGATTACAGGTGTGCATCACCACATCTGGCTCCGAATCTCTTGATGAAATCTGAGTCTTTCAGATTACAACAGTTCTGTGTTAGGAGGATGGCAACAGGAGTATTCCAACAACTGAAACCAGTTTCTCTCTGTCTCCTTTGGATCTAATGAGGATGACTTTCCATCCCTGACTAGGCAGGGTCACGGCCCCTTGCCAGCAAAACAGCTCTGGAAAATGAACCTGCACCCTTTAGCAGCTCTTAAGAATAAGAGATTGATGGGCTGAGGATGGCTCTGTGGCAGAGCACTTGCCCGACATGCACGAGGCCCAGGTTGATCTCTAACACTGGAGGAGGGGAAGGTGAGAATTGCAAGTCCAGGGGGTGTGGATGAGGTAAGATAGAAGGAATTTTAACAAAGATAGTAGAAAGGAGACAAGAGGAAGGACAAGACGAGAAGTTTGTTCTTCAGAGCTCCCCTCTCCAAGCTGAGATAGGAAGCTGGGGATATAGAAAAAGAAAGATCCACGGAGACTTCAAAGACAAGCACACCCACTCAGCATACGCCTTTGAGCCCTGGAGTGCAGGGCAAGCAACTCCCGAGCAGCTTGGCCTGTGTCCCTGACCCTTGTCTTTGGCCCAAGTCCTTGATCTCAAAAAGTCACAGGAGGTAAGGACAGTGCCGGAGCCCAGGGAAAAACAGCAGGACTCTGTGAAAGTCCACCCAGACTCCCCTGCTGTCCCTCTGTAAATATTGATGTCCCCACCAAGGGGCTTCGACTTCCCGCTCTTCTCCCTCAAATGTGGTTCCATGTTCCTAAGAAATCTGTGTTTCTACCTGATGCACCCTAAATGCACTTCTGCAACATTTGTCAAGAGCCCCACTTGTCCTGATTTGAGGTCCTCTCTCCAGGAATTCTTTGGACCTCCTCCAGTAATAAAGCCATTTCTCCCATTGGCCTGACATCCTAAATATCTGGGAAACCCCCAAATCACTCACAATCTTCAAGTTACTGGAAAGTTCCCCACTTATGAAAACTGCCCTATGAAACTTATCAGCCCATGAATACGTATATTTTTAGAGTAGATTGAGCAAAAGGAGATATGAATCCTTTAATATAGGGCATTTCTCCACGTGATCTATGATCAGTTCATGGAGAACATGTCAGCCTAAGGATCCTGAGAACCACCAGACCATCGTAAAGGATCCTGTGATCAGTAGGCTGATGTCATTCCCACATACCTTCCTATGTCCAACCCTTCAAACTGTCCTTTAAAAAAGGAACCTGAGACTCTAAAAGTGTGTCACTTGTGAGATAGCCTGCATTTTCCGTGAACGTGTACTCTGTGGCTTCCTAAGTAAATTTCTCTGCCTCAGAATCTGACATGTACTGAAATACTTTTCCATCCTGTTGTCCTGAGTTGAGATCTCCTCTTTAGAACTCCTGGGACCCCCCTGGGGACCTCCTCATGTGGCAGGAGGCAGGATGGCAGGAGATCCATGAGACAGCCCACAGCCTTTGTGCAAGTTGCCAGTGCAAAACAGCACAGCTTTGGGGTACGAATTGTTTAGATTGAGCTTCTTTTTCAAGGCAGAAATAGGGTAGTCCGTTTCAATGGTAGTTTTTCCATAGCTGAATGGGTTAAAAGTAATTGTGAATTAGGTCAACCGAGAACACCTGATTCCTGCGCAGTTGTAAAAAGGGTGAAATCATAACAATCGCCGCCGTTTACTTGACTTGCTATGTGACATGGTTGAATAGGAGGTGTCCCCCCAAAGCTCAGGAGAAAACATATATCAGAGGCCAAGGAAGTCGGTTATGAGAGCTGAAATCTCATCCGTGGATTAATCCATTGGAAAGGTCCCTGGACGGGGCGGTAACTGTAGGCAGATGGGGACGTGGCTGGAAGATGTGAGTCACTGGGGACATGCTCTTGGGGATCATGTCTTGTCTCCCTGACTCCTTCTCTCTCTTCCCAGCTGCCAAGGGCTGAGCAGCTTTCCTCCTCTATGCCCTTGTGCCATGATGTTCTACCTCATCTTGGGCCCAGAGCCGTGGAGTCAGCTGACCGTGGGCTAAACCTCCGAAACCCCGAACTCAAACTTTTCTTCCTTTAAGTTGTTCTTTTTTCCCCTAAGTTTTTCTTGTTGGGTATTTTGGTCACAGCAATGAAAAGCTGACTAAAACCATATGTCAGGTGCTGTTGTAAGGACTTTGCATAAATTACTTCTTTTAAAATTTGATTGATTGACTGATTGATTGATCGGAGTACTGGCGATTGAACCCAGATGTGCTCCACCACTGAGTTACATCCCCAGGCCTTTTACATTTATTCTGAGACGGATTCTCTCTGAGTTGCCCAGGCTGGCCTCAAATTTACAAACCTCCTGCTTCAGCTTCCTGAGTCACTGGAATTACAAGTGTCTACCACTGTTCCTGGCTTAAATTACCTTTTTATCTTTAACCCAGCTCTGTGAAGCAGGTGCTATGATTTCCTACATTTCATTAAGATAGAAACTGAGGAACACAGAGGTCAACTAAGTTGCCCAAGGTCTCAAATTCATAAAATCAAAGCTCAAATTCAAACCAGGTAGTTTGGCCTAAAAGCCTGCACTTTACATATATATGTGTATATGTGTGTGTATATGTGTGTGGGTGTGTGTGTGTGTTGTGTGTGTTTGTTGTGTGTGTGTGTGTATTCCCAACATATATATATGTCATCAATGTACCTTTATTTATTTATATGTAGTGCTGAGAATCAAACCCAGGGCCTCACACAAGCAAGGCAAACGACTAGCCCGAGCCCCAGCTCCAGCCCCAGCCCCAGCTCCAGCCTGCACTTTTCACCGCTATGGACTATGGAGCCATGAATTACCAAAGCTTTAGCATCATGACAGCTTAGTGTCTGCAGTCACAAGGGAGAGCTAGTAAGAGGATATAAATAATTCAACGTGGCTGATCTCTATTATAGGGAGAATATCTCAAATGTCTAACTCAACCCTTTCACATCCTGGTTATAATCCAGGAAGTCAAAATGGAGCTGTGTGATTCTGGCCACAGAACTAAAATTAAGAGAATTACTAATCAGAGGACAGTGGCTGCTGAGAGTCAGGGCAGCAATGATTTTGAATACCTTCCATATTATGGTGCCTGATATTTTTATACACTGACTTTAAAATTCAGAAAAAGCCTTCCTTACAGATAAGGAAACTAAAGCTCGGAGATATTAACTTACTCATGCAAAAATGTAGTTAAGTTTCCAAAAAGGGATTGGAGACAGATCTAAGAGACTTCAAAATATGGGCTCCTTCCATACTTTGGTAAACAAGTAGAATTCATTTTATAAATTAACCTTCTATCTTGGTGTCAATTAACATAACCAAAAATATCTAGATTAAGTACATAGTCTGATTTTTACCCCAACGGATAGCTATCACAATCAGTTACAGGTATGAAGAACATGGTGCCTACATGATTTTTTGGTTGCAAGTGACTTTTGCTTAGAATTCTTGCACGTTGGTAAGTTAAGAGCAAAGGATAGAAAGGTAAGACATGGAAACACTTTGTGTCTACACTTCAGATACACATTGTTGCAATCAGACTTTTAGCTGTAAGAAAAAAAAAAAAAGTTGAGCCCAGCAGGGTTCCCTTTTCCTGCCTACCTTCCTGCTACTAGCTTTGAGGTTCCCAGCACAGCTTATGCCTAAAAGGTCCATGGCTCTGATGAGGGCATTTTTAAAAGGGAGCAGCCTCTTCATTCATTCTACAGGGATTACATGAGAATCCCTCCTGAGCTGCTTCTGAAAATGCTCTAGGATGAACATCAGCAAGAAGAGGAGAGATCCCTGCAGGGCCATCCCGAAGCTTGTTGCTTGTGAGCCTCATGATGGCCAGAAACCCCGCCCGGTCCAGTGTTTGGCGGGACATTCTGTCCGCATTGCTTGGGGTCCAATTACTCTACTCAGCAGTTTCTCTCCGTATTGGCAAAAGAATCTGATATTTACTGGATGCTACTCTAGAACATATAGTGATTGCCTGATGGGAGTTCATGGGCATTTGTTAATGAAAATAGAAAACATTGAAAGGGTTCAAAAGTAGGAAAGTGTGTTTGGAGTTCTAGAAGTACCAGTTAGGGTGAAGGCCTGATCTCTAAGATTCCTTCCAGGCTCAATGTACTTTCCACCTGTGCTTACCAGATGCTGGCTTTGTGATGCTTTAGCGTTTTCCGATTTCTCAAGGGAGCCTAAAGAAGGTGCTTAGAAATTAAATTGTAATCTATGCTAATTGAAAAAGTATGAGCGTTGGTTTTCTCATTTGATTAAGAGGGCTCTTTACAATATCCATCTTGTGGGAATGTTTTAAAGATTAAATGTGATGATGTGCTGAAAATGCTTTGTAAATGAAGACATTATTATAATTCAGTTCTCCATATGAATTGGAGGGTGCTGTGGGGTTCCGTGATGTACTCCTCTCATCTCAGTTACTCTGGAGGCTGAGTCGGGGGCTCGCAAATTCAAGGTCAGTCTCGGCAACTCGGTGAGACCCTGATTCAAAACTTAGGGGGAAAAAAAGGCTGAGGGTGTATAACTCAGTGGTAGAGCACCCCGGGTTTGGTCCCCAGCACCAAAACAACAAAACTGAAATACTGTTTTGTAGAATACAGCAACTTAGGAAAATGCAGACTCTCAGATTTACCTTTGGATTCTGACTGGCAGATGTGGAATCAGTGATGGCTTCGGAGGAGAGGCAAGTGGAAGCTCAGCCTGCTTTGTTGAGTGCATGGAGTGGACACTTTCCAACTGAAATTGGCAGGATGAGCCTCGAGGGACAAAGAGGATGGGTAGGTGCAGAAGAAGGTTCTGGACTGGGGAGCTTGCATCACAATATGGAGGTTGTGAGGAACAGTGTGTGGTCTGGAGTGTCCAGATGTGTCCAAGGGCTCAATGTGACAGGAGATCAGAAAGGTAGCATAAGAGCAGATCATAGAGGACCACAAGTGCTATATTATGGGTTTGGACCAAGTCCCACAATAGGAGGGAGTCCCTGGGGGTTTTGGAGAAAGAAGGCTGACATGATTTGCGAACTTCCTGTATTTTGTAAAGACGCCTTTCACAGCAGCCTAATCCACCCCAGAGAAGTCCTGCAGTGGCAAAAGTCTGGAGACAGGGTGGCTGGTGGGAGACAACTGAGTAGTTAAGAGCCACGGTAGGAATAAAAAGTAGGGGTGGAGACTCAGGGGAAGTGGTGGGATTGAAGGAGCAGGACTTGGCGGCCGAGTGACCTAGGAGGAGAGCCAGTGGAGAAGGGGGTGTGGAGGACCAGGGTTCCAGTTTGACTAATGGCCACAGACGGAGACAGAAACAAAGCAGAGTTGATGTGAATGTGTTCAGCTCCCTGAGTAATTTCCTTGGGTCTCCTGGGTTTTGGTCTGCTATCAACTCTCTGCCACACTCAATTCCCTCCAACCAATCAACTCTGGCTTGGACCATTTTCTCCTGCTGTTGCCAAGATGTCAGGGAAGTCCATTGAGTGCAGTGACAGGCCCTTCCTCTTAAAGGAGAATGCCAGTGACTTTCAAAGGAAGGGGTTCTAATTTTTGGGGAATTCTCCCTCTGTTTGCATCCTCATGGCAACAGGGAACACACAGATCGATCCTGCCGACAGCTCTGAGAGTCAAGATTCACAGAGCTGCTGGGTGGGCAGTTTTTGAAGAGAGCTTTTAGTTTTTGTGTTCTTTTTCTGGCCCAGGACAACTAGTTAAATGCAGGAAATCAAGATCACATTGTTCAAGTACTCATGGACTAAATTCCATTGGATAGAAAAATCTCTAAGCCCCGATTGTTTTGTTCTTACGCCGTCTTCATATGCATAAATACACATCACCACCAGCATTTGTTAAAAGTTCATTTGTGAGTGTTGTGGGATGATGCAGCCCTCAGAATGGGGGATGCACAGTCGCATCTTCTTCCATGGAATTCATGCATGAATTTCATACATGAGCTGTTCTGACTCCCATGATTCTGCCTGCTGGGCGGGGCTGGAGAGAGAGGCTGTTCTTAGGTAGAAGCACAGTAAGGAAGGTCTCTTTTTGCTAAGGAAAGTCAACTAAAACATGTCTCTCATTACATGTTAGATGCAGGATATCAGTCAGGGAGGCAGGTTGAGTACTCAATGGGAAAAGAATCCTAGGTTAATGTGTATGTAGTAGCTAGAATTTTCCCTGAACTGGACAAAGCCACCTTCTCAGGAGTGTGTTCATCCAAGTGCTTGCTTAGCAGATGAGGAAGTTTTTTTTCTCTGTGCTTTTCCCTTGGCACTGTGAAAAGAGATGCAATTGGTTTCTGATCTAGAGGACTTCAACACTAAGAAGAAGAAGAACAGCACAGGACAAAATGCCAAGGTCTGTCTTGGTTTGCTCAGGCAGCCATGACAGAATACTGTGCGCGCTGTGTGGCTAAAACAACAAACGCTTGTTCCCTCACAGTTCTGGAGGCTGGAAGTCTGAGATCAGGGTGCCAGCACCGTGGGGTTTTGGTGAAGCCTCTCTTCTTGGCTTGCAGAATTCTCATTGTGTGCTCACACAGTGTGTCTTTATGCTGTGTCCTTAGAAAATGGCTATCCTCCTTCCTGCTGATTGAACAAAATTCCAGTCAGGTATTGGCAGTCATACACTTCAGAGGACACAGGCCCTTTTGGTCTTATGGGATTGTCTTCAATAGTCCAAATCAATACAGTACCGCTGACTGCTTTTGGCTTGACTGGTGTTATGGGTTAGACCATGACCCTTTAAAAAAAATATTGAAGTCCTAACCTTTGGTATCTGTAAATGTGACCCTATTCGGAAACAGGATGTTAGCAGATGTAATTAAGTTAGGATGAGGTCATAAGAGTGACCCTAATCCAATGTGACTGGTGTCCTTATAAGAAGAGAACACCATGTGAAAATGCGGACAGGCCTCCGGAGAGAAGGCTGGGTGACAATGCAGATTGAGGCTGAAGTGCTGTGTGTAGAAGCCAAGGAACACGAGGACTGCCAATGCTACCAGAAGGCACAGAACAGACTCTGATGTGTCATCTTCAGAAAGAGCTCAGCTCTGCTGGTGCTTTGATCTTGGACGTCTGGCCTTCAGAACCATGAGAGCGTAGTGTTAAGCTGGCCAGCTTCTTGTACTTGTTGCGGCTACCTGAGGAAATGAGCTGGCTGACAAACAAGAGGGGAGCAGCTGCAGGCTCTGGGAGTAAGCCTTCTCCCTTTTCCTCTCAGAAAGGGACTCAGGATGAGGCGCTGCCCTTTTCGTCCCTTACAGCTTTGGGGCTGGGAGCAGTAATAGCCATCTCAAAAGTGCAAGAAGCAAAGCCTGAGGACAAAGGCCAATGTGCAGAGCCTAATGGAACTGAGTATTTGGGCTCACAATGACATCACCGAGTTGATGACATCACTGAGTTGTGGAATTGTCTGGAGTTATTGGACTTATTATACAAGAAAGTTTGGTTATGACTCATTCTACTTTGAGTTGGTTTTTCTGTTTCCTGCCAATAAAAACATCTTTGATAGTTCAAGGGCCAGTGGTCCCTAGTGGTATCAGTGAAATCAGGAAATCTGTTATCTGTACCAGCTGTTGATGGTGACCACCATTCCCAGTAAGTCCTATACAGAAGTGACACTCCCTGAAAAGGCACACCCTTCATTACTAGCTGGTCCCAAACTTCCACAGAGGCTTCTTCCCCGATGCCGTGAAGCCTTGAGGTCCTCCTGGCCTTGGCACATGTTTCCCATCCCAGGATTACTTTCCAACCTAGCTGCTGTCAACCTACCCTCTAGGTTTTGGCTTAGACTCTATGGCTTTGAAAAACTCCTACAAACCCTCAAACCAGAGTCAGGTACCCTCTAGTGGGTTTCTGGGCTCCCTGGACTTGTGCCATGTTAGCATTTACCACATTGTATTACTATGTCTGTTTTCTGGGGCTATCTCTCACTTGACTTGTGGAAGGGGATACTGTGAACATCTTGCTTATTATTACATGACCAGTCTAATATGAAAACTGACTCACACATAGTAGGCATTTGATACATTTGATAAATATGCATTAAGTAAATAAAATAAAAAACATGACAATGACAACATTTTGTAATCTGGAATTTTTCTATGATGTCTTGGCTAGTGACATGACAGAATTGGAGCTGGGAGGAGAGTGGCAAATGCAGTATAGACAAGACAGTCATCGCTGGCTTTGAGGTTCTATAGTGGGATCTTCCACACTCCTAACCTTTAATTTTTCTCCCGTTTTCTACGTCTTTCTTCAGTTCTCTTAACATTATCTAGGTCGAGGCCTTATTTAACTCTTGCAGGTAAAAAGAAAAAAAACATGTTACCAGGAATCAATCAATTCTGGTTTTTGTAAGAACTTTGGATGATCATATCACCTTTGATACTCGAAAATATTTTCTGGCTAGGGTCTGGGTGTGGTGTTGACTCAGTCTAAGGTGGTTCATTCCTGAAGCTTAGCTGTGCATTTTTTTTTTTTTTGCAGATTTTTCTTCTTAGAATAAGTTATGCAGTTCTCTACTAAGATACGGTAATTTTAACAGCAGTTTTTCCCCCCTCTATATAAAGTCATTCATTCATTCGTTCAACATTTGGGTGCTTCCCATGAGAGCACCAAATGCTGTTAAGTTGGCATTGGGTCATCAATAGAAATTTGACAGACTCGAACCCTATTCCGTGGAGCCTATAGTCCAGTAAGGGAGACAGACTATAAATGAACGAATGAGCGAACGAACGAATGAATGAATGAATGAGTAAATAAATGAATAAAGCTTTATTTTTGCTTCAAGTCTTAGGAATGAAGCCAACAGATTGTTGAGATAGAAAGTCCGAGGAGGGAACCTTGGTAGGGTGATCAGGGACAAGGTCCCTGAAGGTGATATTTGAGCCGAGACGTAAAGGAAGAGAGGATGAGAAAGGAGCCAGGCCTCGGAAACCGGGTCACATGCACCATGAGTCAGTTAAAAATAAACCCCAATCTCTTCCACAGCCAGGTTGGGCGCGTGGGCTAATAAGCCTCACTGCCAGCACTAAAGATGGCGGGCGAGGGGTGGGGCGCCCACGCGTCCTGATTGGCTGTCCCGGAATGACGTCACGTGGCGGCGGCGGCGCATCCGGGCTCCTGGCGGCGGCGCTGCGGGGGCTCGCGGGAGAAGCGGCGTGCGGGGCGAGCTAGCGGGCGGCCGGGCGGACAGCGGCCGGTCGCTCTCAGCGGCTGGCGGGCCCGAGCGCCGCGCGTCCCGAGCATGGCGGGCTCCCTGCCTCCCTGCGTGGTGGACTGTGGCACCGGGTAAGAGCCGCTCGGCGCGCACCCCCGCTCCCGCCCCCGCCATCACCTGGACGCGCCCCCGCGCCCGCTGGGCTCAGGCCCCGGCCACCTGCACAGGTGGGGGCGCGGGCTCCGGCCCCGCTCGGCGCCTGCGGCTTGGCCCCGGGCTTCGCCCCGCGGTCGCCGGCAGGGCCGCAAGGGGACAGGCTCCTGCCGGGACGCGGCGCCCGGTGTAGGTGCGCCCCGTGCGCCCCCGCCCGCTGCGCCCGCCGCTGCGAGGTCTGCCGGCCCGGGTGCGGCGTGGGGCGCGGGGCGCCCAGGTCCTGCGAGCGCTGGTCCACCGGCCGACGTCGCCCTGCCGGTGACATTCTCGTCGCTGGTGCGCCCGTGTCCTCACGTGCGTGTCCCTTCTCCCGGCGGATGGTGATTCCTTAACCCCGACTCGTGGAGACGTTTGCACGGATCTGCCAACTTGACACCCTTTTCTTCTTCTTCTCTCTGTCCCCTTTTTAACTGCCCACTCCGCTCTTTCCCTGAAACGGCACGCCCAGGCCAAGCTCTTGCATTAGTTTGCCATAGACTTACCTTTTCTCTTGGAGATGATGTATTTAAAGACTCCATTTTGAAGAAGAGCCTAAATTTGGGAAAGTCCTCCCTCCCTTTTTGATTGTGATCGCTTCTTTTGATGTTTAAAGAGACTTTAGGAAAGATGCCCTACTCTCAGCGGCCCAAGATCAGCTGATTTTTAATGTGGTTACTGAATTCACCTCTCTGGGAGTTTGAGGATTACAAGCTTGCTTGCTTGAATTGTGGATGTAGGGCTTAATAAAGTAGCTTGGGAGTAAATTTCGCTTCTTGAAAGATATTTCAAGAAGGAATTTAAGTTCTTGTCTCATAAAATATTCCATGGCATGTTCAACTCTCCCGTGATTCTTTTCTATAGAAAAATGTAGTTGGTTTGGTTTCCTTGACAACCTTGTGGGGGTGTTTTCTGATTGCTACAGCCCATCTCCTACTGACGGGCCTTCCTGTTTGCTGTTGAAGGACCACTGTTGGTTACAGACTGGAAAAAACTGCCTCTTGTGCTAATTTTTCTTTTTAAAATAGACATTGTGTTAGAAGTTTAGTGGCTTTCTCTTTTTGAAGCTGCTGTTGCTGCTCAAAACACAAGCCCACATCGAATTGATATTTCAATCCTCCTCCCCCAATTGTTGGCTCCCTTATTCATCCTCTCTTCCTACAGTCCCGTGCCCTAGGTCTTGTGTCACCCGGCAAGGCAACCCCTAAAAGTGTTCTATTTACATGGGGGATTTTTGTTTTTGATTTTTTGGTCTTGCCAAAACTATTGAAATGTAAAGCATTTGTTAGTAGCATTGAAGTAATACATTTTGTCATACCTTCAATATTAGTAATCTGGGGACCTTACTCATTCTTGGTGTAAATATCTAAACTGTGCTCAGTTACGACTTTTTGAGGTAAGTGATTTGTGTAACTTGGCTCACTGGGAAATTTACCTTTAGTACATCATTGTGGCCCAAACCTGTGCTCCAGGCTGACACAGGCTTTGAAAGTAACAGCATGGAGTCTTCCCAGAAGGGTTCAGGTGGACATACTTTGCCATGGAAGCTGCTGTGTTATGTTGAATTCCCAATGACCAGGGTAAGGACAGAAGGAGCAGTCAGGAAGAGCCTAAACTTACCCGCTTTAGTACATTAGTAGTTCTTAACATTTCCCAGAAAGCTAAAATTGTTTTTGGATTGAGTTTTACCTCAGAATAGAGGAAAAATTGGCAAAACGCAGATGAAAATGATGAGGACTAAGGAAAAGAGTGGACTTGAAAAGTTGCTGTGAAGTTCACAGTAGTGGCCCTCACATTTGGCTTTAATTTTCCTATCTGATGTCATCTTAAGAGAATCATTGTTTTGTAATCCCTGTTGTCAGGAAAAAAGAAATACCTGTAATCCAAGTGAGAATGCCTATTATTTTTTTATTACATTCTAAGAGAAAAATTTACATTGAGGAAAATAGTGGGCACTATGATTTAGTAGACAATTTACCAAGTAGCCAAACAGCCCCCCTGCCCTGAACCCCATCCACCCTCAGATCATGCATGCTAGGCAAGTGCTTTACCACCAAGCTGTAGCTCCAACTCCAGTGTTTAGCAAATGAATTTCAGCCTGGTAGCCTCAGAAACTGACGAATCCTATGGCCAACAAAGAGACCAAGGTAATATGGACAGGGGGATCTGCTAGAATCACTGCATCCTGTTATTCCAGGTTCACCAGCTATTAAATATTTATTTTCTCATTCTCTCTGGATAGCCACACATAATATTATGACTTTTCAGAACTGAGAGAATGTTGTAGACATCATACCCTTACACCAAAATACTTCAGTGTTTACTTTCTAAGAACAAGGACTTTCTCTTTTGTAATCACAGACCAATTATTGTAATCAGAAAATCAATCATTTATTCAGTAGTAGTATTCTATATACGGTCTGGATTCATGTGAACAGCCCCATTTATGTCTTTTATAAAGTCTTTCCTTGTCTCCCATCAGCATTTGTGGTCATCATATATTTTAGGTTCCATATAATCGAGAACAACTCCTTAGCCTTTTTTTGTCCTTCACGATGTTGATGTTTTGGATCACCTGTTATGTATAATGCCCCTCAGTTTAGAATGGCTAGGTGTTTGACTATGGTAGATCTAGTTATGTGTTTTTGACAAGAACAACATAGGAGTGACGTGATCCTTAGTGTATCCCATCGAAAGGCTTAAGATAGCAATTTGCCTCATTTTCTACCTTTCTTTTAAAAACATTTTTTTCTTTTAGTTGTCAGTGGATCTTTATGTATTTATTTATGTATGTGTACGTGGTGCTGAGGTTCAAACCCAGTGTCTCACATATGCTAGGCAAGTGCTCTATCACTGAGCTACAACCCCAGCCCATCATTTTCTAGCTTTCTCGTGGGTGAATTCTAAGTCTGATTAGGCTTTGTTTCTGGTAGAAACAATTTTGGTATGTTTTATTTGTCTTAAAAAACATTGATTTTTGGGCTGGGGGGGTTGTGACTCTGTGGTAAGAGTGCTTGCCTAGCCCATGTGAGGCACTGGGTTTGATCCTCAGCACTACCAAAAAAAAAAAAAAAAAAAAAAACCCTAAATGAATTGATGGTATTGTGTACATTTACAACTAAAATACAAATAAATAAATAAAAACAACAAAAAATTGATTTCATCCAGAATTTTCAAATGTATGTGTAGTAACTTCTTCAATTTTGAAAGTCTGTTTTTATGATTATTTCCCTCTGTCACTAAAGTTCTTATATTATGTTTTTATCCTTTTGTTCCTGATACTTTAGTTAGTGGCTTTTCTATGTTGTAGACATTTTTCAGAGGACAGGCTTTGATTCGATTCATTCATTTTGCCTCTTTTCTATTTTTTGACTCATGTATTTGTGTTTTTATGATTATTAATTTATTTTTGTTTTGTTTTTGAATGGGATGTTAAACATATTTATGTTGAAAAGGTACTTGGTATTACAAAACTTGTAAGCTGTTTTTAGCTTGTATGTATACCTCTGATTTGAAAATTTTAAAATCATTTTCAAGAAATTTATTTATTTTTGTTTTGAATTTCCTCCTTGACTCAGCATTTCTATGCTAATATGTTTTAAAACTGTCAGGTGAGACAGCCTTTTTGTTTTTGCTTTTAATTTCTACTTTTATTACTTTATGGCTAGAAGGGTTCTATGTTATTTTTGTTCTTTGGACTTCATTTTTTGCCATCCAAGATTGGTTTGTGAATGTTGTGTGTTCTTTAAAAGGAGGTATCATCTGTGTTAACAGTTTGTTCAGAGTTCAATATATATCTGTATGTGCTACTTTTTTAGTGATGTTATTTAGAGCTTCCAGGTTTTATTATTTATTTATTTATTTGTTGTTTGTTTGTTTGTATTTTGTTTGGTCCATTCAGACTGTCTTGGACTGGGGCTAGTGTGTTAAAGTCTTTTGTTACTAGTGTATTTTTCCTTTCTCCTTGAATCTTTTATAGTTCTGCTTTATGGAAGTTGTTACTGCCTTACTGAATGCCTAAGGAGAAATAACTTGTGTTTTCACTTGACTTTATGCATTATAAAGTAGCCTTTTAGTGCTTTGGGTGTCAAGATGTATGATTCCTGTTTGCTTCTTGTGTTTGCCTAATGTATATATTTGCCTATTCTTTTGTTATTATCCTTTCTCTGTCTCTTACACCCAACATTTTCTTAGATTTTGCTTTGTTAGCCAACATGGAAAAAGTTGTCCTTATTGGGAAACTTAAACTTTTTTTTTTAAATAATAAAAACAACTAACATTTATTTTGTGCTTGATATATATATATATAAAAATTTTGTGGGACTGCCATAACAAGTTACCTACTCCAGGTGGGTAACTTAAACTAAACTTTTTAATAATTATTAACAGATGAGTTAAACACATAGTACTTATTGACATGATCACTATATTTGGCTTTAGTTTTGCTTTATTGGTTTATATTTATACATGTATATTTAAATATAATTTTTTGCCATATAGTCATTTTTATATGATTAATTTTTTGGGAGGGACTTTGGTACAGTTTTTTTTTTTAATCTAATGGTTACATTTGCATATACCTTTTTTTTTTTTTAACTTACCCAAGTAGCTGAGGTTACAAGGAGGCACCACTACACCTAGCACACATACCTTTTACTTGTGGCTTTTTCTACTGACTCTCACCTATGAGCGTTGATGAAATGAGGTAGTAATAAACGCCCTTTTCCCTTTCCCCTTTCTAGCATCTGGTTTGGAGGAAAAAAATTCCTCTTATTTCTAATTAATAGTTTTAAAGTGATCTCTGAGCTTTTTAAACTTTTTTTTGGGTGCTCTTTTTGAATTGTATTGACTATATGTTGTCAGAGAATGGAGCCATTTATTACTACACTTTTCCCCATATAACCTTACAAGTTTCATTTATGAAAAGTTCTCTAAGTCCTTAGTAGCACTGATTGTACCATGTAGCATAGATCTTTTTTATACTAAAAGGCTTTTGAGAATTTTGTTGGACATATGGTGGTCTAAATATATATTCATATAACACTTCTTCCTGGAACTTCCTAAAATGAACAAGTCAAATCGGAAATAGAGAAGAAAACAGCTAAAATTTATATTCATTTTATGAAGTTTACAGTAAAATCTGGACCCACTTAACAGGAGTATACTGAGATGTGACATTTCTGCCCATCTCTGGCTGGTTGCAGGTGTCTTAGCGTAAGTGACAAGTCTCTGAAGGCACCATTCAAGCTGGGAGGTGAGGAATGAATAGGCCATTGCCAAAGAAGGCACATTCTCGCAGTGGTTCATTTCCATGCCACCAAATAGCGGGGTCTGCGGGGCTAAAAGAGCCATGGATCATGCCTTAATGCTGTTTTTATGTTTTTTGACTTGGCTTCCTGAAGGGAAAAGCCTCTGAGGATGGTCATCTTCTATCTGAGTAGGGATTGCTGATTGAGCCATTTCCCCTTAAGCCCCTTCACCCCCACAATGAGCTTTGTAGTTTTATGTGTCCTCAGAACAAAGGATATAATAGAATTACTGTGAAAGTATAATATATCCAAGTTCAGGCTCTGACAGCCTACTATTCCAGTGAATTCTTAACCTTTTCCTTCCTATTAACACCTAAAGATTTGTACAGAGAATGCTAGACATTGTATTTAGTATCTCTGTAAATGGGAAAAGAGTTATTTGATTGTTGAGCAAGTAGCAAGTCTAGAGAGCAGAAAATACCCTTCATGGGACCTATGCATAAAAAATAAGGAGAGAAAGATGACAAAGGAAAGTAAATGAGAAGTAGATTTTGGAAAAAGGAATGCTTCAGGAATCAGTAACATTTTAAGCAAAGACATTTTGCTCTCAAAAACTTTCGACAACATGGGTTT
Organism: Ictidomys tridecemlineatus; assembly: GCF_052094955.1. NCBI lineage: Eukaryota > Metazoa > Chordata > Mammalia > Rodentia > Sciuridae > Ictidomys > Ictidomys tridecemlineatus. The sequence continues at coordinate 227,244,970 of NC_135478.1, forward strand.
AACAGTGTTAAAGAGCAAAAAAGTAATTTAAAAAATTGGAGATAAAAGGAGGATGTGAAAGTGAGCTGACATCTGTAAGGAAAGAAAGAAAAATCATTTCAGAAATGAAAACCGTGTTGGAAGCTAAAGGAAGTAGTACCATGGCTGCTGAAATCTCAGCTGCAGGGAGGATAAGCTTTGGGAAGTTATGGACACAGGCATTTCTGATTGTATCAGTGTGCTTTGGTCCCTGACTTTGAATTTTTTGTCCTAAGAGTTTTCTCTTTACACACTGCAGAGAATCAACTTGCAGAGAATGCTGGAACCAGGAGAAGCAGGTGCCCACAGTATGGGGCCTGGTGGGGAACCTCGTTTCATTCCCACAAGTACTGTATGGCTTTCAAGTCTGGAGCCTTTAAGGGTCTGTGCTGGTTCTTAGCTTTTGCTCCCAGTGGCTTTCTTAATGTCAGAATTCCAGGGCCAAAATCTTTCTGTTGTCTCTTCTTTTCTTTGTGGTTTAATGTAGCTTTTAAAAAATATGGCTTTAGTTTTAGTGAGGCTTTGGGAAAGAGTGAAGTTAGACTGTTTATTCCACCATTTAAACAGGTAAAGCACTTTCTTACCACCATTTTAACTTGGAAGTCAGAGCTCATTTTATAATAACCAGAACCCCCAAAGCGAGCTGCATGTGGTGCTGTATCCCTGTAATCCCAGTAGCTCAGGAGGATGAAGCAGGAGTATTATTAGTTCAAAGCCAGCCTCAGCAATTTAGGGAAGCCCTAAGCAACGCAGGGAGGCTCTGCCTCTAAATAAATATAAAAAAGGGCTGGGTTGTGACCCAGTGGTTAAGTGCCCCTGGGTTCAATCCCTGAGGGAAAAAACAAAACAAATAATAATAATAAAAAATCTGAAAGGAGAAATAGACAAGTTTATTAGGTAATGTAAAATTTAAGGGTAGATCAAATAGATCAAAGATTGAATTTAGGTAAAATTATTAATAAATGTCAGCTTGTATGTTGAACTCTTTTCTAAACAGAGGTTACAGTTTGCTATATAACAACTCAAAGATAATTTATAAATTGTGTATTAATTTACAGTGCTGTGAAGGATTGTGTATTATTTAAAAACTATCACTAAGATCTGGAAAAAATTTTATGTGAAGATCTTAGGAGACAGTAGTGCTGTTGTGGTTGAAGTTTAGAGTTTGAGATAGGACCTCACAAGGATCTCAATCAAATGGACTTCCCTGCAGGATATAGTCTGAGAACAATATATAAAGATGTAAAAGACATGAAACTGTTTTAAGATACAACATTTCCACTTTGGAACATAAATTAATTGAGAGTACATTGTCACCTTCTGCTAAGACACATGGTTGTAGGAGGAATTTCAATTATATATAAAGATATTGAGTTGACAGTAGATTCAGTTCTCCTGACTTTGCAGAATTGAGAAATGTACATGTTTCTGTTGTTGGAAAATAGTGACATTTAATAGGAAGAGTGAAAGAGTCTTTGTACTAAGAGTGTTTAAAATGTTCAGGGCAAATAAGGATATATTTACAGAAAAAAATGTTAGATAAAAAAGAAAAGAAGGTGGAAGGCAGAAACGTGGGTAGTCACGAGAGTGGGAGTGAGACTTCTTTATAGTACCTTTCATGTTGCTCTGAATTTTAAACTGCTAGAACATACTTGTTTAAAAGACAGAGGTGTAACTATTGGTATTGCTTTATGCAGCTATTGATTCTTTTGCTTCCTCTTCTTTTTGCTGACTTCCATATGAGAGAAGATCTCAGGTCAGGGTGCACATGGAAAGTGGTATTGCGTTCCAGAATGCAGCCGGCAGTCTAAAATAGGTTCTGTGGTTTTGAGAATGGTGCCTGCCTCTACAGTGATGATTGTCTTTGGAAGGTAGTATTAAAACACAAAACCGAGAGCTTTTTTTTCTTTTGGTATCTACCAGGGATTGAACCCAGGGGTGCTTAACTACTGAGTCACATCCCCAGCCCTTTTATTTTTATTTTTTTAAAAGTTAGTATTTTTTTTGGACCTTTATTTTGTTTATTTATATGCAGTGCTGATAATTGAACCCAGTATCTTACACATGCTAGGCAAGTGTTCTACCACTGAGCTACAACCCAAGCCGCTTCCCAGCCCTTTTTTTAAAAAAATATTTTATTCAGAGGCAAGGTCTACTGAGTTGCTTAGGGCCTCGCTACAGTTGCAGAGGCTGGCTTTGAACTTAACATCTTTCCTCAGACTCCTGATGTGTGCCTGTCCCAAACCAGGAGCTTTTAATTAAAAATTGATTGTCTTGAATGCTTATGCACATGTTTAGGAAAATTTGGTTAGTGTAGTTCTTCCTATTTGGGATAAAAAGATATACATAAAACCAGAAGGGAAATAATATGAAATTTTAGTATGTAGAGGGACTTTCAAAGTAGAAATGATGAATAAATTATTTAGGAAAATGTTTGGTAGATTTGACCACCTAGACTGTTGTATTTCAGAAAATGTATGTTCACACACTGCATAATGGCATTTCAGTGGACTGCATGTAGGATGTTGGTTCTGTAAGATTGTATCAGTGAGGTGATAGCTATCTTAGTTTGTGTAAGTGTGCTCTGTGCTGTTCACAGTGATGGAATCAACCATAATACTTTAGAGTCTTATTAAGATCTTGTTGACAGCAAGTGACTGAAACTCAAGATAACACACTGAGAAAAAGTATAGAGTAGCTTTGTACATATGAGTAAGCATTAATATCCTCAATGTATAAAGAGGTAAAATTGATAAGAAAACATTAAGACTCTAGTGGACATTATCTGAGGATAGTTCATTGAAGAAATGGAGATTAGTAATAGTGTACATAATATATTATTCAGTAGTAGTAAATAAATAAAATTATTGAACTATGAGGTCCTATTTTCGTTTACTGAGTTAGGAAATATTTTCAAAAAATGGTAAAATTCAACATTGTGGTAAAGATTGTTCTACACATTTTGCTGATGAAGAAACAGACATGGAGGGATTAATTTACTTGCCTGAAATGACATGGCTAGTGCTAGGATTTGAACCCCAAATTGTGGTCCCATTAAATTGCCTGATATCACAAATATATATTGCTTGCATCTGCTTGCAACTGTATTATACATCTATTTATGGCAGCAGCTCTCAATCTTCCTTTTAAATATTTGTGTAGCATTTTATTGAATTGATAACATAATTTATTACATCCTCTATTTTGAATGTTTCCAGTTTTTTGTTTTGCTATTTTAATGTGTCAGTGAACTTTTTTTTGTGTGTGTGTGTGTGCATATCTTTGTATGCACTGCTACCCATGAACAACTCATTACACTTCAGGAGTACCCCTGAGTTTGAATGGGTTTATTAAATTTATAGGTGGGTTTAATGATCTTTTAAGGATATTGATTCTTTCTGTTTAAGGTGAGGGCATATCTCAAATTTTTTTCTTCTTAATATTTGGAGAGCTATCTACAGCATACAGTTTATTCTTTTTTGTGATTGGTTGGTCTTTCTTTTCTTTCTTTTCTTTCTCCTTTCTTCCTTTCTTTCCTTTCTTTTTGTACTGGAAACTGAATCCAGGAGCTGGTACATGCTAGGCAAGTGCTCTACCACTGAGCTATATCCCCAGCCCTTTTTGAAACATTTTTATTTCAAGATAGGGTTTCACTAAGTTGCCTAGGTTGACCTCCAACTTGTGATCCTTCTGCTTTAGTTTTCCAAGTAGCTGGGATTACAGGTGTGCACCACTGTGCCTGGCTCTTGTAGTTTATTTATTTATTTTTAACATATTATTTTTTAGTTGTAGGTGAACACAATACCTTTATTTTATTTTTATGTGGTGCTGAGTGTCAAACCTAGTTTCAGGCATGCTAGGTGAGCACTCTTCCTCTGAGTCACAAGCCCAGCCCTGTAGTTTATTCTTAAAGGTAATATTCCATAGTTGATGCCATTTGGTATGGTAACTTTTTATCCAGTATATGTTCTTGTTGACTGTTGTCTTCATTTAGTAACTAGTCATCTTACTGAATTCTCTATATTTAATTTTTCACTTAATTTTCCTCACATAATCTAGGTATACAGTTATTTATAAATGATTAATTTTTTAGATTTTTTAAAATTATTCTTTTTTTAAGAAATATTTTAAAAAATATGGATATAATATCTTTGTTTATTTTTATGTGGTGCTGAGGATCGAACCCAGTGCCTCACATGGAATCAACCATAATACTTTAGTCTTATTACAATCTCACAATATAGCTCTGCCACTCAAGCCCAAAATTTATTCTTTATAAATATACATGACAGTAGAGTATATTTTGACATACATACATGGAGTATAAGTTCCCAAATGATTACATTTTTGTCTCTTATCCAATGTCTATTCCTTTTATGTAGTTTTTTAAATTGTTGCTGTTGATTTGTAATATCTAGTTCCTCCAAAACAATGTTAAATGAGAGAGTGATGATTGGTCTCCTTGGCTTAATTTTCACTTTTGTAGAGATATAATAGTATTTTATTATCATTTGGTTTGATTACCCCTCCTTCATCTCATAAGGATTAAATGCTTCTGATTTTCACTATTACTTGAGCCTAGTTTTTTTTAAACCAAAGAAACTACATTTCATAAGTAATTTGAATTGAAAAGCATTTTTAAATAGACGAATACTGAAATGCACAGTGTTTCTAAATAATAAGACAAAATTGTCACATCTGGGTCCCTACTTTTGTGCCTCTGATTAGTGTTATACTTCTACACATTGGTATGTTTTATTTGGTGAATGTGGTGAGTGGTGGGTGGTTTGTTGGAATGTGAATGTGAGGTTGGGGGCTTGCATTATATAACAGTGTAAAGATGATTGCCAGTGGTGTAGTTGAGGTCAGGATTTCTCAGCTGGTTGACCTTCAGAACCATGGTGGAAGGGCAGAAGATATTAAAAATACTTGTGTGCAGACCCCTTTGGAGACTCCCATTTGTGAGTCTTTCACAGGACCTTGGAATTTGTATGTTAGGATTTTCACAGGTGTGGCTGATTTTTTCTGAATGCCTACCAGATGATCTTAAACTTGCCTGCTATATAAAGTGGGCCATGCTCCCTCTATGTGAAGTCATATTTCTAATAGGTAATCATTTTGAGAATCACTTTGGGGACCTTTGGGCTCCCTTGCTTCCCAGTGTCTTCAGTGACTAATACAGTACTGGCTATTTGGTTTACATTTTGGTAAATTGGTTGAAATGAGAAAAGTTTGTTTTTGTACATGGTGTCTTGACTTTCCAGATTTAAGAATTATGTTTACTTGTTGACTCTTTTTTTGGGGAGGGTCCTGTGCATTGAGTAGTTGAACTGTCACACAGCCATCCCTCTACCCTCCTTGCCCCCATATTGTGGATCAAACCCAGAACTCCACACATGCTAGGCAAGCACTGGGCTATGTCCACAGCTCCCCTGTGTTTTAAATTTATTTTAAACAGGGTCTCACTAAGTTGCCTAGATTGGCCTCAAACTTGTGATCCTCCTGCCTCAGTCTCCTGAGTAGCAGGGATTAGAGGTGTGTGCTACCACATCTGGCTCTTAGGAGCATTTCTCTCTCAGTCTCTCTCTTTTTCTTTCTTATTGAACCCAGGGCCATTTAGCCACTGAGCCACATCCCCAGTCCTTTTTTAATTTTTTATTTTGAGATAGGGTCTCACTAAGTTGCTTAGGGCCTAACTGAGTTACTGAGGCTGTCTTTGAGCTACTGGGATTATAGGTTTGTGCCACTGCGCCTGGCCATGTTTATTTTTGCTGGGGTATGATAGTCTAGTATCAGGTTGTCCTTCTAGGAAAGAATTTGAGGGTGTGCAGTGTTGCAGTTGATAGATTCTCACTGAAGGTTGGTGTGAGCCTGTGTTGATAGTTTATTAAAATTTTAAACTTAAGTGTCTTTTTTGGAAAAATCTTGATAAACACTCATTATATTGTGATTATTCAAAATATACAAAACCTCAGGTGTATTTGATGCTATTTAAAGAATAGTATAGGAAAATTGAAAGATTTTAAATTGCCATAAAGTGATCTAGATCCTCTGTACTTTTGCCATTGAATTTAATATGGCTTTAGTTCTGCTAGGATGGTAAGGAAACATCTCACAATAAACTGTTATTACATAGGAATACAACTATGTCTTCATGTTAGTTTGCCTTAGGCAGGAAAAACACTATTTGTTCAATGTTACTGATGCTTAAGGTACTCCTGAGACTATTAACAGAGGCCTCCTTTCAAGACCTCCTTTTAAGACCTTCCTGTTGTCTGACAGAACCCTGTGGCTTAGGGTCTTCATGTTCCAGCACCTGTTGCTGAGTGGCATTGTCGATATGTAGTTGAATTTTAGAACTGTGAGCCTAAAAGTGCTCCAATCCATTTTTGTAGTCTGAGCTCTTGTTGCTTGGGCCACAGTTCTAGTTCGGGTTTCAGAGTGGTGGGAAAGAGATGAGACATAGCTGTTATCTGTTAATGACTATCTGTTATCTTCTAGTGACTCTAGAGATAACAGATATCCTTCAACAGCTGTGTTTCATGGTGTGTACATTCCATCCCACTGCTCCACAAACCAGACTGGCCATACTGTACTGCAGAAAGAGTGGAAACTATGGCTTGGGACACAATTTTTTTTTTTTTTTGGCTACTGGGGATTGAGTCAGGGGCACTTGATTACTGAGCCACATCAGCAGCCCTGTTTTGTATTTTATTTAGAGATAGGGTCTCACTGAGTTTCTTAACGCCTTACTTTTGCTGAGGCTAACTTTAAACTCTTGATCCTCCTGCCTTACCCTCCCAAACTCCTGGGATTATAGGCATGCGCCACACACCCAGCTACTTTTCAAAATTTTAAATAAGAAAATATTTCACAGATACAGAAAAATAATAGAAAGATAAGTGAATCTTATATAATAACAATGTTGTTCTACCATTCTTACATATATTAACCCCATTATCATACTAACTGTAGGAGGTGGGTTGTATTATTATTTCTATTTTTCAGATGGCAAAACTAACACGTATGGAAGAAAAGTAACTCCTCCAAATTTGGCAAATGGCTGAACTGGGATTTGAGCTCAGGCAGTCTGGTGCCAAAGTGCATGGTCTTATTAACTAATAAAAAATATAGGAAATAAAAAAAATAATGTAACAGACATGTGTGGTACTTATGGGATTAAATAGAAAGTCTCCAGTCTTTTCTGGTTCCACCATTTTTTTTCCTGACTTTCTGCATCCCCTTTCAGACATTGGTCCCTATCTCAGCAGTTTGACAGTGCTTACCTTTTCTTACACCTGGGAAAAATTCATTCAGATACATGAACTGTCTGCCACATACCAGGCACCGTGAGTAGATGTGCATTTGTGAAGGATCCAGTTCCCTACATCACGGAACTCATAGTCTTAATGGTGTGGGAAGTTGGATTTACTTAAGTGGTTTAAGTTCAAGTGCATGGTTTCTTTTTAGGGGAGTAAAATGATAAGACTTGTTAAACACATGATTAGATTTGAAGATTTTGGTGGTTTCTGGTCTGCTCATTGGGTTCTATGGGCTGCTTTTGCCTTGGGTTAGTAACTTGTTTACTTAAGTTTATCATCTAGAGTTTATTTCCAGAATGATGTTCAAATTGGGGATGATCTAGAACTTTTTGAAGTCTCTGTTGCTCCATTCTGGAAAGTCCCCAGTTCTGGTTTGGCTTAGAAACCTTCCTTTGTGGGTCTGTGGACCTGGGAGTGACTGCTCTAATTGCTTGTGTACCCTTATCCTAGACCTGAAGTCTGTGGACTTGTGAGGGCTTCAGATGGGTCTTATCCTGTGGGACAGGATCTCAGGGCTTGGCCTCATCCTGACTGCGGTGACATGAAGAACTTGTATCCCTGGAGGCTGAGCAGTATGGTGTGATTTAAGGACAGCTGACTTTTTTTTTTTCTTCTCCCCAATCCTTCCCATTTACTATGTGTTCAAAAATACTAAGATTACCATATTGTAAAGTGCATTTAAAAATCATGAAGTTAAATTATTACTACCATGTGATAAGATCCATTTAAAAATCTCAAGGATAAATCTTTAGAAGTATTACCACATTAAAAATTTTCAAAAACTTAATATCAAGGGCTGGGGATGTAGCTGAGTGACAGAGTGCTTGGCTAGCATACACAAGACCCTGGGTTCAATCCCTACTAGTACAAAACAAAACAAAACAAGCATCTAGAAATAATTAATTGAATAGAATGAGTTCATAAAGCTGCTTTTACACTGCCAGAGCTCTGTTCGGGATCAGTGCTGTTACAGCTTAGGGTGTGGCTGTCCCAACCTGGCTGTGGACGAGAACAGCCCTGATGGGAAGTGCTGAGGAGCCTTCAGTTCACTTGCTGCTTCTCAACTGTTCCTCTCCAGCAGATGGTCGGAGTGGTGCTTTTTTACCCCTCTTTTTATATTTAGGAAATTAGCAAATGCGTTTGGAACAGATAGTAGTATCTTGGCATTTGTTTTAGTGAAGACTTCTGGAATCTATCGTACAGAATTTCTTGACAGAAAATGGGCTTCTTCTGAAATGAAATGATAAAGGAGGTGTTCCTGTCAGATGATTCTCAGAGAGAGAGTAGCTGTTTCTAGACATATGCATGACATTTAAAAAAATTATGTGATCATTTTCTAATCCCCCCCCCCGCCCGCAAAATACAGGAAGTTTGGGAAATAAATATACTTCCTACAGAACTGTGTGGGAATTAGCCTGCCAAGTTAAATTGGGCTCTTTTTCTGTAGTTCACTGACAATTTGGCCTTGGGCAACTTAACTAACTTCTCAGTGCCTCTGTTTTCTTATCTGCAAAATAGGAATAACATCAACTTTCTTCATTGCTTTTGTGAAGATGTATAGAGTATGAAAGTAATTTTAAGTGTCATTAGGGGTACAAATAAAGCTTTTGTGTGTTACTGTATGTGTTGCCATCATTCTAGTAGAAGTTTAGCATTTTAAGTAGCTATAAACTACTTTCTTTGAGCTTTGCCTAGTGGTGCACACCTGTAATCCCAATCACTACCCTGGGCTAGTGAGACCCTGTCTCAAAATAAAAAGTAAGCTGGAGATGTACCTCAGTGGTAAAGCCCTTCTGGGTTCAAGCCCCAGTACAAAAACCAACCAAACCAACCTGCTTTCATTGATATTCAGAGATCACAGAGTTTTAAAAAAATTTTCTAGGGAGTGTTCCGAGGCTCACTATTTTAGGACTTGGAGAACTTGATAATAAAAGACATTGGTGGGATACAGACAAGAACATTGTTATCTAAACCTGTGTTGATGACTTTGTGCTTTTAGGTATACCAAGCTTGGCTACGCAGGCAACACTGAGCCACAGTTCATTATTCCTTCATGTAAGTAAAGCTCTACCCTCGGGTGTTTTAAGGGTTGTGTTTCTCAGCATTCTCATTTCTAAGCATTCCAGTTCTGTTTTCCAAGGCATATTATTTTACTCACCATCTTCTTTTAGAAGATTATTCTAGTTTCGGGAAGGGCTGGCTATTTTGATGCCTGGTTCCTGAATGTCTCTGTTGGTGGTAGCTATGACCTAACTGCAGTGCTCTAGTCTTTTGGTTCCCCTGAGAAAGCCCTTTGTCACTGTCAATGGAGTTTCATCTTGGGTGGTTGGCAGGGGACTTTGATTTAATCATAAATGTCTGAACTGCCTAGAAAAAGTGTGTCTGGGTTTTTAAGGCTAATTTGTAACCTTAAAAAGTACAGTTGTATTAGCTTAGTAACTTCATGTCTATTGAAAGATAGATATTCACTCTATTGAAAGGTTTTTTTTTTTTTTGTGGTGGAAATGAGTGGCCTGCTGCTTTTTTGAGTCCAGACGTGTTTTGTTGTTTAATTTTTAGTAGAGTGCGATAAGCTTAGAAGAAGCACCTCACATTTTGTACAAGCTGCTTCTGGGCACTCTTATTTTCCTAAGGACAGGCTGGTTATTTATAGGTGGAATTCTTGGGTGCTACCTAAATCCTAGGTTATATTTGGAGTGAGTATATCAATCAAGAGTGAAGTAAAGATTGGCCCCTATATGTAGCTCTTGTAAGATAAGCTCTGATCTTAAAAATTGTAGGTGGTTAGTAGTTGTGTAATGTTATGATAGTCTTTGTGGGCAGGACAGAACTGGGATGGAGTGGACGGAGGGCGCTTGGGTAGATTTTATTGACGGGAAGGCCAAGGCCTTATTTGATGATTGTGAGTTTGAAGATCACTAGAAAGTATACTCCAGATTCCTTGAGAAGATTTAAAGGAACCTTGTTCCAGTTCCTTTCTTACTGGATAACAGACCATGATTTTGATTTTCTTGCTCTAAACACTGATGCCCTAATGGATTATCCCTGATAATAGGCATTATTGGTCTGCTGTATCCTTATTTTAAATTTATAAATGGGAATATTTGTCTGCCAAGGATGCCATAACAAAGTACCCTGCACTGAGTGACTTAAATAACTGATATTTATTTTATCATAGTTCTGGAGGCTCAAAGTCCAAGATGCTGTCATGGTTGATGAGGTCTCTTTTTTTCCAGGCTTGCAGAGGGCTACCTTCTTTCTCAGGGTTTCCTCACATGGCCTTTTCTTTGTGAATGTGTAGAGGGAGTGGGGCTACTCTGTGGCCTCTCTTCTTAGAAGGCCATACTCCTGTCACATTAGGATTCCATCCTAATTTGATCTTAATTACCTCCCTAAAATTCCTTTCTCCAAATATTATCACATTGGGAGTTAGGGCTTCAGCATTTGTGGGGACGTAGTTCAGTTTATAACAATTGACGTTCTGTAGGATGAATCGTCTTTTGTGAATTTATTAACGTGAATGCCCCAGAACTTGATCATTCCATGCTGAGTGAACAGATTAGACTTTCTGACTTTCAAAGCAGGAGGTTAGATTTTAACTTTGTTAAGTGCATCAACTAAAAAAGACTGACCTTGTACCTTTTGCTTTAATGTGCTGTCGTTTAAAACTGTGAGCAGCACTCAGTTGGCTGTGCCATTTAACCTGTCATCATTAATAGGGAGGGGAATTGAAGACAGTTGTTAGTGGGATTTCATTCACTATCAAAAGACGGGCAAGCTCTCAGACTGGGCTGTCAGAACCTTAGCAATGGCAGCAGCTAGAAGATGACAAAATGTCAAAGAGGTGGGAGTAAAGAATAGTTATGCTGTTGGCTGAAAGTGTTGAGAGAGAAGGATCCCAGAAGGCAAGGTAAGGTGATGCTTGGGCAAAACGGAAAGGGTGGGACAGGCAGAGGGTACTGGTTCCCTTGCTTGGCCCACTGCTTGTATTGGTACTGGGAGTGGAACCTGTGTTCTGTGTACAGAGACCTTGTTCTGAAGACAAATTCCAGGAGGTACATGGCATCAAATAAGAAAAGCTGGGCTAGAAGTGTAGCTCAGTGGTAAAGAACTTGACTGAAATGTGCAAGGCCCTGGGTTTAACCCATCACTGAACAATTAGTAAGTAGAAGAAAAGCTTTTGTGCAGAACCAGCTTTTTCTGGTTCTGATGGATCTCGACGTGAGATGGTAGTGAGGGAAGGAGAAGCCCCAGTGATGTTGGACTGCAAGTGTGGAGAAGGGCAGGTGTCTCCTTAAGGCACTTTGTTTGGTACATCAAGAGTACTCAGATGGTTTCTGAAGCGTCCGTCTCTCGGGGCCTGGTCCCAGGACTAGACTGGTGCTAAGTCTGTCCCAGGCTCTGCTTTTGTCTGGTTTTATTTGAACTTCTGTGCAGAATTTTCCCAGTTGTTTGAAGAAAGTTCTTTTTCTACTTTTCTTTTTAAATGTTATTGGAGAGCTTTGGAAGTCATTGAACGGTTCCACCAGAGGGGTGGATGGTGACCACGTCACATCTAACCTGGGAGGGGAGAGAGCATCAGAAAGGCAGGGACTTTGTGTGTGAGTTGAGGTGTGAGAAGGCCTGGAGGCTGCTAGGACAAAGCTTGATGCCCAGAAGAGAGCTCCCCACGAGTCATGAGATGCTTTTTTTTTTTTTCCCATTAAATAGAGCCTTAAAATTCTGATTTTTCCAAAAAAGTGCCAAAGAATATTAACAAAGACCCATGAACCCACCACCCAGAATGAACATGTTAACTTGTTTCATGTTCATGTCAGAATACAGTCATGCACTCTGAGATGAAGTTTTGGGCAGTGTGGATCGCATGTATGACTGGTCTTGTAGGATTGTGTCACCGAGTGACATTGTAGCTGTTTTACTGTGTGTAGCTGTTTTAGTTTGTGCAAAGTGCGTATATGGCTGGTCTTGTACAGCGAGTGACGTGCAGCTGTTTTAGTTAGTACACATGCGCTCTGTGACCACCACTCAGCTGTGCCTCTCACCAGCTGTGCCTGTTGTCAGATGGTGCGTAACTGTGAAGGACACCTTACGGATGGATCCCAGCCCTCATTTCTTTTCCAGTTCTTTCCCTTTCTTTTCTTGCTTTCTTCCTTCTCTGGTGGATTTTTTCTGGTAGATTTCTAATCCATGTTTTATCTGTAACTATGTATATACAAGAATACATGGTTTTATGAGTTGAAACATTTAAAAAATGATTTCATAGTAACTTTCTATGTTATGTTTAAAATTCTCCTCAATATTATTTTTAAAATTTATCACTGATAATATACACAGGTTAAGATCAGAATTCTAATGTAATATATAGCTTTTTCTTTTTTTTTTTTAATATCCCTTTCCCAGGTTTTCTATTTTGCAGAGTAGTTTAGTAGATATCTCCTGAGGTACATGTGCCATTTTCCAAAGAGGAAATAATCAGAGATGGTTAGCCCTTATTAGGTATAGCCAGATTACTTTCAAACAGTTGTTCTGATTTATAACCCATCAGTAGTGTGTGAACGTTTCTGCTTCCATGTGTCCTTGACTTAATTTTGCCAGTCTGATGAATGTAAAATGATGTTTAAAATTTCCATTTTTTGCCAGATGTGGTGGGGCACACCTGTGATCCCAGGAGCTCGGAGGCTGAGGCAGGAGGATTGTGAGTTCAAAGCCAGCCTCAGCAACTTAGCAAGGCACTTAGAACTCAGTGAGACCCTGTCTCTAAATAAAATAGAAAATAGGGCTGGGGATGTTGCTCAGTGGTTAGGAGCCCCTGCTTTCAATCCCTAGTACCCTCACCCACCCCGAATTTACATGTCTTTTGCTGAAGTTGAGCATGATGCCTGTTTATATCTGCCCACTTTTCTCCTGCTTGTTTTGGTCTTTGTTATGGTGTCATGGGAACTCTTCTCTGTGCAAATGCTAATTTGTTGCCAATGTCATATTCTAGTCCATGAGTTTTTTTCCCCCTGTGGTGCTGGGGTTTGAATTGAACCCTTCTTAGTGGCAGGCAATGCTTACCTCTGAGCTGTACTTCTAGCCCTGTATGATTTTTTTTTTGTTTCTTTTTCTTTTCTTTTATGCTATGACATTTTAAAAGGATTTTTTTAACATCTAGAAATTTTAAATTTTGATATAGTTAAAATTTTCACTTTTTTCCTTTTTAGTTTTTATTTTGGAAAATATACCCCTACTCCAAGTCATAAAGAATTTCTGTGTTTTCCTCTACAAAAATTTTAAATTAATATCTTGAATATGGTATGAAGAAGATAGCTAATTTGATTTGTTTTACAAATGCAAAGCTTGTTGTCTAAACACCATTTATTGAAGAATACATTTCAAGTTGACATTCTTTTTCAATCATGTTGCGGTAACATTTATGCTTGGGAATATTTTTGGTCTTTGTTTTGTTTCATTGATGTATTTCTCTATTTCTGCTCCAAATATGCAGTGTTGAATACTAGCATTTTGTCATGTGTCTTTTTAAAAAAATATTTATTGAGTTGTAGATGAACACACAGTAAGTGTGTGTTTTATTTATTTTTATGTGGTGCTGAGGATTGAACCCAGTGCCTCACACATGTGAGGCAAGCGCTTTACCTCTGAGCTACAGCCCCAGCCCCTGTCTTGTGTCTTCATCTAGTAAGTTTGGTTTCTCCTCATCTACTTTCCTTCTTCTCTCCCTTCCTTGTTTTTGAACCCAGGGGCACTTTACTGTTCAGCTACATCTTTTAGCCCTTTTTATTTTTTATTTTGAGCAGTGTCTCTTTAAAAAGTTTCTGAGGCTGGTCTCCCAACTTGTGATCCTCCTCTCTCAGCCTTCTGAGTTGCTGGGATTACAGATGTGCATCACCACAACTAGCTAATTTTTCTTTTAACAATAGCCTTGGCCCTTACTCTTTCCTAAAAATTTTAGAATCAGTTTAAGTGAACTTATGAAGTATTATGGTATTTTGATTAGAGATATGTTATTTATAGATTCAGGAAAAGGTTGACATCACATTGACATTTATGGATAGGAATTGAATATTCCTACTTGGGAATATTTGTAAATTGACTATTTCTATCCATGAATGTATTATGTGTAATTTATTGTTTATTCATGTCTCTTGGGTTTTCAGTAATGTTTATGTATGTTCCTTATAAGTTTATATAATGTTCCTTAAAATTTTTTACAGACTTTTTGCTACATTTATTTTTAGTCACCTTTGTGTTTTGTTGCTGTGAAATTTAAAAAAAAATTATATTTTCAAAGTAGTCCTTGCCTACAGACAGGAGCGCTACTGAGTGTTGCAAGTTGTTCTTGACTCCAGCCTCTGAGAGTTCTCAGAGTTTTCTGTGCAGTCTTTTGTATTGCCTGTAAATAATGGTCATGTTCTCTCTTCCTGCCTAGCCTTCTGTGTTTCCTTTCTGCTAAAGTAGTGACCAAGACTGGGGATAGCTCTTGTGTTTCTGACTTCAGAGAGAATAAGACTTTACTGTTTCATTAGTGATTGCTCTAGGTTTTGTGGAACCTTTATCAGGTTAAATAGTGCTCTTCTATTCCTAATTTAACCAGAGTGTTTTGTTTTTTAACCATGATTGTTGACCTTTACTTAAGGATTTTTCTTTTATTTATTTATTTATATATCACAGTAGAATGAAGGCTTTTTATTTGTTGAATTGATCACATAGTTGTGCACTTTTGTGCTTCTTAATGTGATGGATTAGTTATTAATTTTATCTTTGGGATAAATCCTACTTGATTATGAAATACAGGTACATACTGAACTATATTTGCAAATATTTACTGTCACTCAGTGATGGGGGATATATTAGGCGACTTTGTCCTTATGTGAACATCATAGATTGTCCTTGAACTAAGATGACTATGACCTTACTTGATGATGTAATTTTGTAGGACAATAGTCAAGTAAAATGTGCTGTCCATTGTTGACTGAAGCATTTTTGTGTGGTATATACTAAATTTAGAATTTTTGCATCAATGTTCAAAAGTCTATACTTTCGTTTCTTACACATTTTTTGTCTGGTTTGTGTATCAGGATGATACTGATTTCATAAAATAAATTTGTTAGCCTTTTAAGTCTCTGGAACAATTTGTATAGGATAGGAATTATTTATTTCTTGAAGTTTTAGTAAAATGGGTAGCATTATTTTGAGAAATATATTAGATATTTTCAATCTTATTAATTTATTGGAGATTAGATCTTGCAGTGTTGCCGGGCTGGTCTTGAACTCCTGGGTTCAAGCTCCCCTGCTTCAGTCTCCAAGTAGCTGGATTACTGGGGCGATGTATCTCTATGTCTCTCTCTATATGTATGATTTTTTTAAACAAAATTACTGGTGGAGTATTTTTTTAAAAAGTTTGTTCTTATTAGTTATACATGACAGTAGAATGCATTTTGACACATCATATGTGGTGTGTTTCTTAATTTCTGTGCCAAGTACAGAATCATAAGTCCTTACGTGTATTATTCCTTATATATGCTCTCTCTAATAATCTTCCTTAGATTATCCTCAGATTGTCCTCAAATTTCTTGGCCCTGGAGTCTGTCTCTTCTAGCTACTCAAATTTTTTATCCATACTTTGTTTTTTTTAAAACTAAAGAACTTTGTTCTTTACTAAGTTTGAGAACATTTTTCTTTATTAAGTTTAATCTTGTTAGTTTGATCATCATTAAAACTGAGGTGTTTTATAATTTAGATTGTTTAAATCATTTGTGAGCTTTATTTTACATTATTTTATTTTGAAATAATTGTTGATTCATAGGAAGTTGCAAAGATAGTTTAGAAAAGTCTGGTGTATTCTTTACTCGGTTTATCCCGAAGATCACATCTACAGTGTTAGAGCCGGGGATCTAGTATGGTATAGTATGTGTGCACAGTTCTGTGTGTTTGTAATTGTTCCCTGAAGGGTTTTATGATGTCTCCTGCAATCCTTGCTTGACAATTGTGGTATCTATGTTATCTTGGTTTGTCACTTGTTTGTCACTTGTATTGTTTCAGTTGAGTCCTCCCCAATTGTTTCTTTGGTGAAATTGATCTGTCTTATCAAAACCTGAACATTTTGGGTGTATGCTTTGAGATTCTGATCTTATTTTAAGGAGGATGCCTCTTCATGACTGCCAGTGTGGTGTCAGAGTCAGGCTCCCCATTTGGCCTTTGTGGATACCCAGTTGGAGAGGGGCTCAGAGTTACTACTGGGTGGATGGAAGTCAGGATTTTGAAGCAGGTTGTGGGTCCTGGGAATAGCTGGGGTGAAACAGGTCATTATTTTATGAGAAACATGGGCAATCTAGTCTCTTGGAAATATTTCTTTATTTTGTTCCTAAGGACTATTTGGGCCATATCTTGGTTTTCATAGATATATATGAAAAAAGATCTTGAGTATAAATTTTATGCACATACATATATAACTTATTTATTTTGAGATTAATTCTTTCAGTGTTGCTGTATAGATTTTTTTTTTCTTTTGCCCTCAAATACTCGATTAAACTTAAAGGATATCATGGGTTGCAGAGTCATTTTTTCCTTCATCTCTTAGCAATGTTTTATAGTGACTTGGCAGTTTAAATTTACATTTATACATATTAGGTTTGATTCTGCCCAGAGGATAGAATCTGAGATCTGCTGCAAGCCTTCTTGCCAGTTGCCCTTGGGAATATCCAACACATATATCAGATGGTTCTGTGTGGTGTCTGTCAGTATGCCCTTGATTTCGTAGTCAGTTTTTTTTTTTTTAAAGTGGGCTAAAGGACTGTTTTATAAATCAGTTTTTTTTTTTAAAAAAACATTAGAGCATTATAGTTATACACAGTAGTTGGGTACATTTTGACAGAATTGTACATGCAAAGAATTTGATTTCAGTTCCCATTCCCTTCCTTTCTTATTCTGTTCCCTCTCCCTGTTCTTCTTCCTCTACTCTACTGATTTTCCTTTCACTTGTTTATTTTTCTCTCCTTTTTTTTGTGGTGCTGGGGATCTAAACCCTGGGCCTTGTACATGTGAGGCAAGCACTCTACCAACTGAGCTATATTCCCAGTCCCTCACTAGTTTATTTTTGATTGGCAGTTTCTACAAATAAATAAATAAATTCCCTGTGGAACATTTATATGCACATATAACACAGTTTTGTTAAATTCATTCCTTATTTCCTCCCCTTTCCCATCCTTCCTCCCTCTTGCTCTCTTTCTGTTCCACTTATCTTTCCTATATCTTTATGATATCTGATCTCCCCTGCCTTCTTTCTCCTTTTTAAAAAATTGCTCTAGCTTCCACATATGACAGAATATTTTATCTGACCCTTGGTTTTCTGAGTTGGCTTATTTCACTTAGCAAATCAGTAAAACCACTTTGGAAAGCAGTGTGGAGATTCCTCAAAAATCTAGGAATGGAACCACCATATGACCCAGCTATTCTACTCCTTAGTACTTATCGAGAATAACTAAAGTCAGCATGCTATAGTGATACAGCCACTTCACTGTTATAGCAATACAATATCCAAGAGCCAAGTTATGGAATCATCCCAGATGCCCGTCAATAGATTAATGGATCAAGAAAATGTGGTACATATACGGAGTTCTACTCAGCCATAAAGAAGAATGAAATAATAGCAGTCTCATGGTCAGTTTTCAGAGAGGGGTTTCATTTCCTGTTGTGGACTGCCTTGTTAGTTTTGACCCCTAGACCTGTGTGGCTGTTGCAGCCACAAGGCCTCGATGCTCCAGAGGCTCCAGGGCTTTGCTTCTCTCCTGCTTGCTTCGGTGATGCAGGGTTCTGTCCTTTGGGCTTATGCCCAATTTTTATAACTGGAAAGCTGAGAATTTATTTTTATTATTTTAGGAGGTGCTAAAGATTAAACCTGGGGCCTTGTGCATGCTAGGCAGATGCTCTACCATTTAGCTACATTGCCAGCCCTTTTTTATTTTTTTATTTTTTCTTTTAGCAGGGATCAAACCCAGGAGTGCTTAACTGATGAGTCACATCCCAGCCTTTTAAAAATTTTTCTTTCTTTCTTTCTTTTTTTTTGGTGATGCTGGGAATTGAATAAGGCAAGCACTCTACCAATTGAACCATATCCTCAGCCCATCCTTTTTAATTTTTTATTTTGAGAAAGGGTCTTGCTAAGTTTCTTAGGACCTTGCTAAATTGCTGAGGCTGGCTTTGAACTTGTAATCCTTCTGTCTCAATCTTATAAGCTGCTAGAATTATAGGTGGGTTCCACTGTGCCTGGTTTTAAAATTTTATTTTTGATGTAGGGTCTTACTTAGTTGCCCAAATTGGCCTGGAACTTGTGATCCTCCTGCCTCTTCCTCTTAAGTAGCTGGTATTTTGGGTATGTGCCACTTAGGAATTATTGGATAAGCACATTTTTATAATGTTTCTTAGTTTCTGTCCTAAGTGATTAAATTTCAGTTCCTCTCAACTGTCTAGCCAGTCAAATTTGTAGTCTCCACACTTGTGTAGATAAATTTTTTTAAAAAATATTTTTAAATTTTAGATGGACACAATACCTTTATTTATTTTTATGTGGTGCTGATGATCAAACGAAGTGCCTCATACATGCTAGGCAAGTGCTCTACCACTGAGCTACAAGTACTCCAGCCCTTTGAGTAGATAATATTTATTGAGTACTACTCTATAGCAGGTTCTCTACTAAGCACTCCACAAATGATAGGCAGTTTAATCCTCAGCCCTGCCAGGTAAGTGGTGGGATGTGAAATGTAGAGGTGGTATTTGGAGCCTCGGGTCAGCTAGTTTTAAATGCTGAGCCCAGCCTGCAAAAACCATGGCTTATTTAACTTCAAAGTCTACTCCTTCCACGACATGAAGCCTTCATGTGGAAAAATAAAGTTGGCTGGTCTATTTGAAGAATTAGTTAATATCAGAGACACTATATTTACCTTTCTCTGAAATCTAGTCACAAGCATTTTGATGTTTTAATTATGAGAAACTTTGTCTAGCACTGGTTAGTGCTAGAGAGCTAGGGTTTCACCAAAAATACAGTAAGCCAATAGTGAAATTCCATTAGTGTAGTTATGGGGTTAGGCTTATATTAGAATTATTTAGGTAAAGTTTGAACATTTTCCAAATCCACAATGAATATTTTAGTGCAGTAGAATATTAGTTTAACAAATATTTCTGTAATGCCTACTCTGATAGTAACCATCTGCTTAGGAGCCAATCTTGGCTTAGTGTCTCAGAAGCTGTGTGACCTTGGTCATTTGTTAAGCCTCCACCTCTTTGAAGGTGAAATCATAGCACTTACCTGTGAATTCAGCTGTCATGGGCACTAAATGAAGTAGTGCACGAAAAGAAACTTAGCAGTGCTCAACTAATGTAAGCTACTGTTATTGACGTATGTGCCTGCCATTAGAGAAACAGTAAAAGACTTATGGTTATTTGACTTAAAGAAATTTGCAGTCTTGCCAAAAGTGATGATGTACCTGTAATCCCAGCTATTCAGGATGCTGAGGCAGGAGGATCACAACTTTAAGGACAGCCTGGGAAACTTAGGAACTGTCTCAAAATAAAAAATAAAAGAAGGGCTGGGGATGTGGCTCAGTGGTAGACTACCTCTGGATTCAATCCCCAGTTCCACCAAAAAACCCAAAATACAAAAAAACCTACAGTCTTATTGGTAGACTAATGTCAAACATTTACAATTATTTGTGAAAAATGACTTACTGGAAGTTTATGGCTAGTGGAAACATTAGAAACACTAATTAAGCATTAGGAACACTTCACAGGAGTGGTGACCCAGAGATGGAGTGGCCAGTGGGAGCTTATGGGAGCTTAGTGTGTGATGGGGTATGGAGTTTGAGTTAGAAATTGAATCTGTAAAGGTTTTTACAGTTTGTTAGATGTTACATTCTAGAATGAAGTTTTACGTGATTATTTAGGATCTTATTAAAATAAAAATGTGCAGCCATTGGTATTTACATTGTTACTGTTTGATTATTGTGCTCTTTGCAACAGATGCTAGCCAGCACCTTTTGGTTCTTCTTTTCTTTTTCTTTTTTTTAAAAAAATAACTTTATTTTATTTATTTATATGTGGTGCTGAGGATTGAACCCACGGCCTTCCAGGTGCCAGGCGAGTGTTCTACTGCTGAGCCACAACCTCAGCCCCTGGTTTTTCTTTTTAATGGTATATCACAGCTTTTTGTTTCCCCCTTTGAACAAGACTAGACATTTTTAAAGCTGTGTGATGTAGTATTTTATAAAATGATTAAGAGTATATAGTCATTATTTTTCAGTTTACTCTCCTTTTCTGTATTATACAGAATTTTGTCCCCTCTATACTGTATTAAAAAAATTTAAACCATTGGTATATAATCCATAGGAATTTTACTTACTATCTTGAGGGATTTTCCTGGATGAAACTGAGAGATTTTGTATCATACCTTCTGTCTAAAAGCCCAGTTCCTTTGTACCATTCTGAAAAAATAACTCGTTTCTGTATCATATGCTCATTGGCAGTGTCTTTTCTGTGAGTACCCTTAACCTCAGATAAAACTGTAACATGGAAAATTTACTTATACATATTGTAGGGGTTATATTTTTCTTTCTTGGTCTTTCACATAAATGTGGATACTGAAGGAGATCTTTTTGCTTTTTTTTTTTTTATTGTTTTATTATTAAGGTATTGCCATCAGAGAGTCAGCAAAGGTGGTTGACCAAGCCCAAAGGAGAGTGTTGAGGGGCGTTGATGACCTTGACTTTTTCATAGGAGATGAAGCCATCGATAAGCCTACCTATGCTACAAAGGTAAATTTCTGACAGGAGTTTACCTGTTTAAGTGCCAAACCAAGAACAGAATAGTAAATAGAATGCAGAATGGTTGGATGTCTAGAAATTGTGCTTGTGAGCTGTGGAATATAGTGTTATTCTTACATTTGAGTTGGATATGGTTGTTTTGAATAGGTGTATTTTTGAGTGGTGAATCACATGAATTAACAAAGACCTGGCATGCAAAATTGACTCAGGGAACATGGAGTCACACTTGAAAGCAAAATCTGCTTTCCTGGAAAATTACTGGTTGACTAATGAACCTGTCAGATATGGAAAATTGTAGATTGAGTCATTAACAAGAAACACTAACATTATTTAAGTAGATATTTCTTCTTCTTCTTAAAAAAAAAAAAAAAAAAAGAGCCGGGCACCAGATCCAGTTGTGGTGGAGCTGCATCTGCCTCCCCTGTGGAGGCGATTCTCTGTACTGAGAAGTGGGTGGTGTGGAGTATGAGCAGCATGTAGGTAGTTTTTTAATAAGGTCTGTTGTTTCTTCTCATGGTTAACACACAGCCTCGGGACTGTTGCTCTGATTGTTTCCAACATTTTGGTTTCTCTTGCTTCAGTGGCCAATTCGACATGGAATCATTGAAGACTGGGATCTTATGGAAAGGTTCATGGAACAAGTGGTTTTCAAATACCTTAGAGCTGAACCTGAGGACCATTATTTTTTAATGGTGAGTAATTGGCAACTAATGGGAATATATTCTTGTAACCTGTAAGTTCCTGATGCTTAGATTTTACACTCAAGATATTCCCAAGGGAGTTTTTAATTCCTTCTAAAGATATTTACATGAATCAGAATTTATGTTTATTTTTTGCAAATAAACTTAATAAAAACACCCATGATCAAAAGGGGCTTACTGTGTTGCTGTACAGGAAGGATAGAATCAGGCTGCTTGCATTACCAGTCAGAGGTGGAATCCTCTTTTAGTTTGACCTCTTCTGTTCCTCTCAGCTGCAGGATTGCTTCCCAAGTTCTTAGTCAACTCTTCAGATATTTTTGCTCAGATGTAGAGGGAAAGTTTTCCTTATACATCACCTTTTAAGAATTTAGAAACCCCCCACAGATCTGCCCTCTCTGCCCAAACCTGGCCTTGTCACCAGCAAGAAGAATGCAATTGCCAGGTCTGTAGCTTAGTTTAGATTCTCTCTCTGGGACTGGGGACAGTGGAGGACCATGGCTGATTGCTTGGACCCTGGGAGAAACTTAAGTACCTAAACAGCAAATACCATAGGAGGAGACCTGGTTTTGGGAAGGAAACCAACTGTGTTCTTCAGTGTCCTTGAGAAATAGTTAAGACTCTCTGATTATTACCACTTGTGATAGCAGAGGAGTCTGTTAAGATGTTCTTTTTTCCTGGGTTTAAATGTTGTTATAAAATAAAACTGAGCTGAGTTGTGGGCTCTGACTATGATGCTTAACTAATCGTGTTCAAACGAAACATTCTTACAGAGGGATGAAATATCTTGGTTAGAGATCTGTTCTAATTGTTGTACTCAGTATTACATATTTTCTTCCATGAAATGTTCCATTTAAAATTAATTGCATATATAAAAGGTTTGCTTTATAGAGAACAGTTTCATACAACATAAGCTGCATATTAAAAATATATAATTTAACTTTGGGTTTTTTTTCTATGCAAGTAAAATGTCATAAGATTCCAGATCTAAGTATGTGATTCCTTTTAATGTTTGAATATATAATGTTCCTTTAGAATGATCTAGTTTAAAAATGTTATCTATAAGGCTAATAGTGAATAGAATGTAAATATTTAACATTTGTTAAAGTAAGTCCTTGAAAGTGCTCTGATTTTTTTTTTTTTTGTTGTTGTTGGTGATTGAACCTGTGGCCTCACACATGCTAGGCAAGTGCTCTACCACTGAGCTTCACCCCCAGGTGCTTTGATCTTTTTCCTCAGTTACATCTTCACAACTGAATTGTCGAGCATGGCTACCATGTTTTATAGGCCACTCTTGTTTTTTCTCCTGAACATGTATAGTGGTTTATATAAAATAAATGGAGCCAAGAAACTGACAGTGCATGAGTGACTTTTTCTTTATGACCCAAATAAATCACAGATTCCTACCTGTCAGACTTGCCATGTTCCCTTCTTTAGCATATCATTACCTATCTGTTTGGAGATGATTTTAGAACCAGGCACCATATTTAGCTGCTGCTTTCTGTCTGTTCAGCTTGCTGTGCTGGGAGTTTTCCTCCCTCACTAAAGGGACATCGTGTTCAAACAAAACGTTACAGAGGGATGAAATATCTTGGTTAGGGATGTGTTCTTTGTCCTGTAGAGCAAATGCAGGCCACCAGGATACAGCCCACAGGGCACTTTTCCTAAGAAATTTTTTTCTCCCTAATTCAGCTGGCATATATAAGAAAGTAAGATATCATCACTTTCCAAGAAGGAATTGGAGGTGTTTGTGAGCTTGGAAAAGTCCATTTGCTGAAAATTGGTACCTACAGCAAATATTGAAAAGTAATCAATTATTATTAAAAATATAAGAAAGTATTGTATTGGTGCTTTGAATTCTATAAGTTAGTTCATTTGCATGTGATTGAGGAAGTAATATGGATCAAAATTTCACGTTTCTTTCCTTATGTATTCAGTTGATGGGATAATTCAAGGGAATGAAATGCTGAATTAGACAGGGCTTCTTGGTTGAAGAGTCCAAGTGACTCAAATGATGGGTCCCTCAGAAGCTCACAGGATAATCTCTTCTGACATGTACCATGCAGATGCGCTCATGACACTGGATGTTGTCATGAGGGTTGAGTAGGTGGCAGATGGGAACCACACTGCTGTCTCTAACAGTGGAATCATTTTAGTGTGGCGATTGAGTTATGACTTCAGAAGAGATTATCTTGTGCTAGGGGTTAAACCAGGGCCTTACTCAAATTAGCAAAGTTTTGACTGTAACTCACACAAGAACAAGCAAGCAATTTGTGCACGTGACCAGCAGTGAGCGCACATGCAGACTTAGAGGAAATGATGAAGTTAGTGTGACAGAAGCCCCGTGGGAGACGGAGAGAGGTCAGGAAGAGGATGTGGGGCAGTGTGGCGTGGTATGAGGCAGTGGGGCCTGGCTGCTGTTTGGGTGAAGAGGGCACATGACCAACACAGGCTTTGTGGTCACTCCTTGAGAAGGAGCACCTGCCTGGGAGAGGGAAGGTGTGCACACAGGCAGTAACTGCTCTATAGGGCTCTTAAAATGGATAAGGTGAAGTCATAGTCCAGTGACCTGTGAGAATCGCTGAGGAAGGGCGCGTGAAAGAGGCTGGGTGGGAGTCCTCAACAGGTGGACTTCCTTTCCTCCAGCACAGAGGAACTTTGTATGCATCAGCTGAGGTAGCAGACTTGGATTTAGGGGAACATGATGGGGTTACATGTCTTTTATTAAAGCTACCCTCAGTCTAGTGATAGGCTCTTGCTTTGAGAGTATGCAGAAAAGGAGACCAGCTAAGGAAACCACCCAGAGCAAACCCTCCTTAGGTAGGGTGGCACAGAAGCATATATGTTTTTCACTTAGTTGTTTTCTTGTTCTCTTTTATTTTGCCTCATCATTCTTGTTTATTCTCTCATGAGCTTATCTGTGTGTTTTTTAAAAATATTTTTTATTGTAATTGGACACGATACCTTTATTTTATTTATTCATTTTTGTGTGATGCTGAGGATCAACCCAGCACCCGACATATGCCAGGCGAGTGCTCTACCACTGAGCCCCAGCCCCTCTTGTTTTTTTTTTTTTTTTTAATACGGGGTTGGGATTGGACCTAGGAGCACTCAATACTGAGCTATGCCTCCAGGCCTTCTTATTTTTGCTTTTGAGAAGGGAGGTATCACTGAATTGCCCAGGCTGGTCTTGAACTTAAGACCCTCCTGCCTCAGCCCTGAGTTGCTGGGATTACAGACATGCATCACCGCTGTCATTTTTTGAAGCAGGTGCAGTTGGTAGGATAGGTGGTATGTGGCAGAGATCTATAGGAGGAACAATTGGTGTTTTTTTGTGGTTAGAATTAAGCAGCTAAAAGAGGAATGAAGAATGACCCAGTTTCAGAACTTTTAGTTCTCAAGTGGTCTGGAATTGGGTGAAATGGGGACGTCAGAAGAGACTTAAGGGAAGACGAAGGAGTGTTCAGTTTTGAACACACTGAGGTTTAAGGCTCGCTGGGCTGCCCAGGCTAAGAAGCCTGGAAGGAGCCAGCTTGGAGCTGCAGGTGTTGATGGAATTATGACAGTCAATGTTGGAAATTAAGTCAGATCATCAAAAATAAAATAAGAGGTGAATGTGAGAATTCATGACTATCTTGAAGTCTTGTATGTAAAATTTAGGTTAGAGCTCTGTGGAAGAAGTTTTTTGGTGAATCTAGTGAAATTAAAACTTGGCAGCTTTGTATTAACAGTGCTGCTCATCTGAATCCTGTGTGCCCCGACTCACTGTAGAGGTCCCTTCCTGCATTTTGGAGAATGGTTTAGATCTGCCTAGTCCACTTCAGTAGCCTCCAGCCCCCACAGAGGTCGATTCCCTGGATTTGCTTACTTGGTACTGCCTCTCAAGCCCTCTGGCTTCTGCATGTTATCACCCTCCCTCCTGCTCTCTTTTTTTTGGCGGGGGGGGATACTAGAAATTGAACTCGGGGGCACTCAACCACTGAGCCACATCCCCAGCCCCTTTTTGCATTTTATTTAGAGACAGGGTCTCACTTAGTTGCTTAGGGCCTTGCTAAGTTGCTGAGGCTGGCTTTGAACTCGTGATCCTCCTGCCTCAGCCTCCCAGCTGCTGGGATTATAGGCATACGCCATTGTGCTCACCCTACTGATTTCTCTTCCTTGAGCATCTATGTTTTTAAAAATGTTTCTTTACTGCAATTATGGAGGGATGAGGGTGGAATAATATTAGTTCATGTGTTCATTTGAATTTTTTTTTGTGGCACTCATTAATTACTCATTTTTTAGTCAGTACCAGGTGGTAATATTACTAGTGCAATGAATAAAAATGTTTATGTAGTTTGCATTCATGAGGTGTTCTGATGATTTGCTTCACTATGAAAAAAAAAACAAAACCCCAAATGTGATATCCCACTTTGGATTATGTTGTAATGATGGTTTGGGAAAATTTTACTTAAGTTTGCATCCTAAAGGAATAATTACTAAGTCATTGTGGTAGATGAGGAAGAAGTGTAACATGGAGGGACAGATGGGCTTATGATGCAGCTTTTAACACATGAAAATGTGGCCCTAATAATGCTGAATTTGATTCAGGAACCAAGGGGATGTAATTATATGGTCAATATTCCCTAAATGGAAGTATATGGATTTTTATATTTAAAGGTAGTGAATTGTAATTGGTGGCAAATAATAAGAGGTATAAAAATTAGTAGTTTAAAAAATTTGGGGTTTTTATTTTCCCTAAATAAAAATTTTTTGTTTTTTTGATTCCGGGATTGAACTCAGGGTCACTCGACCCCTGAAAAACATCCCAACCCTACTTTTTGTATTTTATTTAGAGACAGGGTCTCATTGAGTTGTTTAGCACCCTGCTTTTTGCTGAGGCTGGCTTCGAACTCATGATTCTCCTGTCTCAGCTTCCAGAGCCACAGGGATTACAGGTGTGGCTAAATTTATAGTAGGGAGTCTGCTGATTGGGCAGCTTCCTGATGTCATTAGGAATTTCTCTTCTCTAGTGTCTTTCATCTGTGGCTTCCATGGTGAGGATGCCTCATGTTCACAGGTAGGTTACTGCAGCTTCTGTCATTACCTCCATGTTCTAGGAAGGAAGAATGAGTTAAGAGAAAAGGGAGTCTACTTCTCTTATTTTGGAGGGTACTGGGGATTGAACTCGGACACTTGAGCACTGAGCCACATCCCCAGCTCTATTTTGTATTTTATTTAGAGACAGGGTCTCACTGAGTTGCTTAGTGCCTTGCTTTTGCTGAGGCTGGCTTTGAACTAGCGATCCTCCTGGCTCAGCCTGCTGAGCAGCTGGAATTACAGGTGTGCACCACCGTACCCATCTTAGTCATCCCTTTTGACAAGGAGCCTGGAAAATGCCTTTGTCTCGGCCCGTAGCTGTTCAGTCAGTAAGAAACTCAAAGAGTGTCAGTGTAGCCTGTGGAGAGTTTGCTGTACTGGGGGACTCACAGGTATGAAGGCCAGCAGAACAAGAACTCACTGCTTTCACACCTGTGGCTGGATTCTGCCCACCTAGAGAGTGTCCCGAGGCCAGGGAGTCAGCAGGCCCAAGAGCAGCTGTGGCAGATGTGCACCACCTGGTCCTGTGGTGTGGCCGTCTTGCTTCTGCTCAGGCTCCTCTGTGAATGAGCTGTCCGGAAGTTGCATAGGAGCTGTGTGGTCTGGCCTGCAGGCCACGATGCAGGCCTGCGTAAAGGGCCTCATGACACTGCAGCTGTACGGCACAGTACATTTGGAAGATGTCCTCACAGCCTTTCACGATGCTGTCACATTATTAACGTAGCTATTGTTAACATTTAGGATTTTTCATTTCATCTTTTTATCCATGTTTTTTATATTTATTTTTTAGTTGTAGTTGGACACAGTACCTTTATTTTATTTATTTATTTTTATGTGGTGCTGAGGATGAAACCCAGGGCCTCACACATGCTAGGCGAGTGCTGTACCACTGAGTCACAGCCCCAGCCCTTTATCCATGTTTTTATGTGATTTTATACATAATATTACAGTTCCTATATTTCCTCCATTTTCTTTCCTTTTTTTTTTTTTTTCTCTTTCTTTTTTCTGTGGTTCTGGGTGTTGAACCCAGGGCCTTGCCCTACTGCTGTGCTACATCACTAGCACTTTTTTGGTCTTTAAATTTTGAGACAAGATCTTGCTAAATTTCGGAGGCTGGCCTTGAACATGCTGTCTTCCTGCCTCAGCCTCCTGCACTGCTGGGATTGTAGGCACGCGACACTGTACCTGGCTAAGTTGAGTTCCCTTTTTACTTCAGATGAAACGGGCGGCTCCTGACCGACAAACAGGAAGCATTCCCTCGCTGCCACTTTTCATTTCTTCTTCTTTTTTTTTTTGGTACCCGGGATTGAACCCCCTAGGGGTGCTAAACCACTGAACCACATCCCCAGCCCTTTTTTATTTTATTTTTAAATTTGAGACAGGGCCTCACTAAGTTCCTTCTGGCCTTGCTAAACTGCTGAGGCTGGCCTCAAGCTTGCCATCCTCCTGTCAGCCGCTGAGTCCCTGGGATTCCAGTGGGCACCACCGGGCCTGGCCACTTCTCATTTCTTTCTGACCCTCCTTCCTGGATGCCGCCCTCTGTTCAGTTCAAGGGCTTGGTTTTGAAAGCTGACTTACAATGCCTGGCTTTTAGTCAGGGTAAGAAGCAGTGTCACAGGGTCACTTTGGTAATTGTATGTCATTTCTTCCGGTAGGAGATACATTTTTGGCAATTAGTACCTATGTTCATTAAGCACTTCCTACATGCCTAGCCCTGGTCTAAGTATTTACAAGTATTGATTCGTTTATTTAACCCCACCCTCTGGGGTAGGTTATATTATTACGTATGGTTTTCAGATTGATAGGCTATACCGTAAGAGATACATGTGAACAAATACTGTTGGAGTCTGCACTATTGCTCATGTGTGTGAGTGGTTTTTTTTTTTTTTTTTTGGTACTAGGACTCAGGGGCACTTGACCACTGATCCATATCCCCGGCCCTGGTTTGTATTTTTTTTTTTTTTTTTTTTTTGAGAGAGAGAATTTTAACATTTATTTATTTTTTCTTAGTTCTTGGCGGACACAACATCTTTGTTGGTATGAGACAGGGTCTCACTGAGTTGTTTAGTGCCTCACTGTTTCTGAGGCTGGCTTTGAACTTGTGATCCTCCTGCCTCAGCCTCCTGAACTGCTAGGATTACAGGTGTGCGCCACTGAGCCAGGCTCATGTGCTTAAATGAAAGTAATCTAAAATAGTAATCACTAACATTGGTAGTACTAACTATGTTCTGGACACTAACAGGTATTAGGAGAGTTATTATTTTTTTTTGTATTTTTAAATTTGTCCTTTTTGGACACACATGACAGTAGACATATCATTCCTGTGGTTGTACATTATGTGGAGTTACACTGGTCATGTATTCATATATGAAATAGGAAAGTTAAGTTTGATTGATTCTACTGTCTTTCCTTTTCCCATCCCTCCTCCTTTCCCCTGTTTCCCTTAGTCTATTCCAGTGAACTTCTGTTCTCCCCCTCTGCCCCCTTATTGTGTTTTACATTTGCTATCAGAATATTTGACCTTTGGTTTTGGAATTGGCTTATTTCACTTAGCAGGATATTTTCTAGTTTCATCCATTTACCAGCAAATGCCATAATTTCATTCTTTATGGCTGAGTAATATTCCATTGTGTATATTACCACATTTTCTTAATTCATTCATCTGTTGAAAGGCACTGAGGTTGGTTCCATAGCTTACTATTGTGGATTGAGCTGCTATAAACATTGATGTGGCTGTATCACTGTAGTATGCTGATTTTAAGTCCTTTGGGTACATCCCAAGGTGTGGGATAACTGGGTCTTTATACTGTTTTCCATAGTGATTGCACCAATTTGCAGTCCCACCAGCAATGTATGAGTGTTCCTTTTCCCCTGTGGGAAGGCCTCGGATGCAGGGGACTCCCCCCACTCACCCCCCAGAAGCCTGGCAGCAGGCTGTGTGCTCACTGGGCTGGCCAAGGCCCGTGGTAAGGTCCCCCATCTCCTTGCCAACATTTATTGTTACTTGAATTCTTGATAAATGCCATTCTGATTAGAGTGAAATGGAATCTCAGGGTAAGGAAATATTATCTTCATTGCACTTGGAGTTGGGCATATTAAAATAAGTACTATGTTGTTGAATGCCTTTTAGGTCTCCTCCTTGGAGTCTGCTGTGGAGAAGGATTTCATTGTCTTTTCTCCCACCATCTGAGGTTGCTGTCCATCCGTCCCCGTCCATGGGACGTATTAAATTCCAGTCACAGTGACTGAGACAGTACGTGTGTTGTAGCTTGAGCTTTGTGCCAGCTGCTGCTCCGGAGTCTGAACTGAAGGGCTGGGTGGTCTGGTGGGTGGATTTGTGGTTACGTCTCACAACTGCTATGCACAGTGTGGAGCAAACAGGTCCTGGGGCTTCCCAGCAGCCCCCCTGCCCCTTCTGCCCTGGCCCCAGGGAAGAGCTTAGTCAGCTGGTTTCATCTTGGGGAGGTGATGACACAAATGGTAATCCAATACACAAAGCATCTTGAGTTTTTTATTCAGAAATCTTTGTTTAAATTGTAAGCAAAGCAGAAGTTATAAAATTCACCATGTTAGCTATTATTAAGTGTACAGTTCACTAATGTTAGCTATATTCACATTGCAGTGCAACATCTTGCACAACAAATTCTGTACCCTTTGAATGGTGACTCTCCATTTCTCACCTGCTTTTTAAAAAAGTAGTTTGCATTACAGATTGTTGATATAAAAGAATATTTAACTGCATATATAACTGAACAGCTTTCTCTGTTCCATTCAGCAATTCATTGTAGAGATGGTTTTTTAATCACACATATAGTGCTCATCTTTTTAAATCACTGCAAAGTATTATTATATTTTATAGGTTTAGCATCATTTATTTAACCATTTTTTTTGTGATGACTGCGTAGGTTATTTTTGATCTTTTATTACACAATACTGACTTTTGATCTTTTGAACCCATCTATTTTAGATGGGTCCTGGCCCCAGAATATAATTCTATTTAATTTTTTTAGTCCTAACTGAGGGGGGTTATCAAAGACCGAGTCTCCCTTTCTGTAGCTTATTCCTGTGAGGGTGGGTCCTGAGAACAGAGGCCTTTAGAAAGGTTTTCATCTTAAAGCTCTTACAGCCCATGGACAGATTTCTTTTAATTAGTTGCTTTAGGTGTACACTGACTGTGAGTTTAGGCAGTGGTATAAATATCCTTGCTAACATGTTTTTATACTAGTCTTTTTGTAATTCTGATGTAATTGCATGAAATTTAGGTGAACACTAATAATGTTTTCTTACAGACAGAACCTCCACTGAATACACCAGAAAATAGAGAATATCTTGCAGAAATTATGTTTGAATCTTTCAATGTACCAGGACTCTACATTGCAGTTCAGGTAAAAACAGTTATTTTTATGTTTCCCAAATGACCTTGGCGTCTGGCAGGGGAAGAAACAGTAGTTTTCGCTGTTGTAAGTTATGCTGTGTGTTTTTCCTTTTCCCACTCCCTCAACACACACGTTCGTGCCATTCAGTTTGGACTAAAGCCCTGCAGAGACTGTTCCATTACTGATTTGTATATTTATATCGTTGTTGCATGTTTGTCTGGCTTTTTCTTTTTCCATGCAAAGTCTAGTGTATTTTTCTCTGGGTGACAAGATGGGAGTGTTCTCTCTTTAGCTTCTTTCACTTATTTCTGATCCAAAACAACAACAGGTACTGTAGAATCTGTTGAAAAATAGAGTGAATACTGTGGGGGGCCAGTGCGTACTTGCTCCTGTTTGTCCCAGGGCACCCTCCTGCTTCTGAGAGACTCCAGGCTCCCAGGACTTTGCAGAACACCTTCAAAATGAATTTTTTTTAATATTTATGTTTTAGGTATAGATGGACACAACATAATGCCTTTATTTTTATGTGGTGCTGAGGATCGAACCCGGGTCCCGGCCTGCTAGGTGGGCGCTCTGCCACTGAGTCACAATCCCAGCCCCTGTTTTTTTTTTTAAAGCTTTTGGTGATTTTATATTTGCTACCTTATACTAAGGAATTGACTGAGATAGTTGGGAATATATAAGGGTGTTTAGCAGCAGTCCTGGCCTGTACTCATAGGCAGACCCCCACCAGCTTCCCTCCTTCCATAGGCGCCACAGTGAAAAGTGGCACCAGGTGTCGCCAGTGTTCCCCAGGTGTTGCCAGTGTTCCCCAGGTGGTGAAGCTGTGCCTGCTTGAGGACTAGGTTGACAACCATCATCCTCTGTAATTTTAAAACCTCTGAGTCTGTGGTCCCATGTGAGAGTCACGGGTCTAATTGAAACGTGGGTCTATCATGAAAGTTCTTTTTTACTGGATTTTCTTTGTAGAATTTTACATTTCATTATTGAAAAATGTGACTCCTAGAGTTGAAGTAGGTGAAATTTTGCGTTTGATGTCTAAGTTGGAATTGAGTTTGTGGAAAAAGGAGACGGAGGATGGGGAAAGGAAAGACATACTCAGACTCCTTCAGAAAGAAAGAGTTCGTTCATTCACCCTCAGGGCAAGCAGGTGGGGGCTTCAGCGAGAGCCCAGGCACTGAGGCCTCTGTGTCTTCTCTGCAGGCAGTGCTGGCGTTAGCAGCCTCTTGGACATCTCGACAGGTTGGCGAGCGGACCCTGACAGGGATTGTCATTGACAGTGGAGACGGAGTCACCCATGTTATCCCAGTGGTAAGCGTACTAACTCAGGTTTCACTCTCTGAGGCCAGATTCCTGATTGGAGATTAGAGAAGCAGTCAGACAAACAAGCCTAACACTTTTGATAGTTAAAACTCCACTTTTTAAGTACTTACCAAAGGTAACAGGAGTTTTAAAAAACCCAGGTATGTAGGAAAGAATGTAGAAGATGGCCAGGTTTATAGCTTTGTCAGTTGTAAATGCTTGGTGGCAGATTTCTCCAGTCAGAGTGTCAGTGGTTGCTTGAGATCTCCTGAGGTTTTGCTTGATTCTGGGAGGTGTAACATTCAAAGAAACATTTCCTGGCTTACTACTCTGAGCAGTTGGGAGATGGGCATCATTTTGGACGTCAACTTTGTAGGTGCAGAGCATACCCATTTATTTGAAAGGTTATATCTATGCTGTTCAAAAAGATGTGAATGATTTAATTGGCTCATGCTTTAGAAAATTTGCTCCTTGCTTTTAAAATTTATTTAAGAACCACAAGGAGAGATGGTACATTTTGACTTGTAGAAGGCTCTGCAATAGCACCCTTTTTGGTTTTTGAGTTTTTAAAAATACTAGAGAGGTAACTCCTAATTCAGATTTCAAGAAACTGTTATGTTTTTCTTTTGGTCAAGTAGATTATTTAAAATTTGGATTTTTGAAAATCAGTTGGTTATCCAGTGGTAAGTCAGGCTTATTCCTGATTGTCCTCCCCTGGGTCTCCTCAATAACCATAGTTACTAGTTATGTATTTTACAAATATTTTTTCTGCATATATGTGGGTGGGTGTGTAATTATACCTCCTTTTAAAAATGCAAATTAGGGTTTTAAAAGAACCATCCATTTACTTTAATTAAAAAAATAGTCACTATTTCATTTCAAGATTATAAAAGAATGATGTCCTAATGTTGTAATTCTTTTAAAACCTTAAAGGTGAAGATACTGGTGATGGAAAGGCCTGGTGGCTGATGTGCCTACAGTCAGGAAGGGAAAGCCAGTCCCCCCACCAGTGTGTCCTCAGCATGGGGAAGAGGAGTATGAGCTCCACCTGAGCCCTGTGCACTGAGTTCAGAACACCCCGTTGTGTGAATCACTGGGAAGGGCTAGTGCCATGCTATGCAGGAGACTTGAGCCCTCTGCTTTCTGCTCATAGAACCACCTTGTACTTTTGATCATATAGTCTTCTTTAAGAGACAAACAGGTATACACACATGACACGTGCTTCTACACATTTCCAGCAAAATTAGAATATCCTGTCTGGTTTTGTATTCTGATTGTATAAATCTTAAAGTTACATTTTGCATGTTAATTTAACCTTATTTTTTCCCTTTATGATCGAATACTTTAAAAATATCTAATAACAACACAATATGGGTATGACATAACTCACTGGGTGATGTTTCTGTGCTGGGCATGGATGGAGCGTGTCATAGTGTGCTAGTACTGTGCTGACACTGGCACTTGTCACTGGTTAATTTTAGAAAATTTTGCATTTTATGCATAGAATAAATTGTGAGTAATTTGTGTGCTGGGAAGCTAACATTTTGTGGGTTCAGGTTGATCTTTACTATATTAATAACTTGTACATATCTTTTATCTCCATCTTTAAACATTTTACAAATACTGGAACTCTGCTGCAAGGCCATATCTTTTTTGCTTCTAGAAATTAGATAATCCAGAAAAAAATTAGGAGGAATTCAGTAAGTTGTCCTTGTGGCTTAGCTGCGTCCAGTATGTGTGCGGTCAGAGTCAGTGTGTGCTTCAGTGCTTTGCGACTCTGCTGGGTGTTGTGGCACAGAAGCTGTGAAGAGCTGCAGCCTGAAGCGGGAGGGCATCTTTTTGTGTGCCAGTGTGGTGGTGTGTTACCTGCTCTGACCATGACCACCTCCCACCACACCCCAGCAGAGCACCTGGATGGCTGCCTACACTGGTGGCTTCTGTGGCAGGTTTGTGCCACAGAGGGGCCACAAGGGAGGCTTGCATCCCTCGCTGCTGTGGGCATGTGGCACCAGCTCTTCTAGTGAGGGGTTGCAGAGTCATGCGTGCATCTCTTCCTGGCCCTTGATGGGCAAGTCTTCACTGGTTCAAGAAGGCAGTGGAGAGAGAGAGTCCAGCCTGAGCCATGATGGAGGGTTCAGTTAACTAACCAGGATTGTTTCTTGGTATGATAAATGGAACTATTTTGAGTACTTTAGTATGTATCATAAAATAGTACTATGTGTTTGACATACAGATTTTATTTAATCTCTATTGTAAAGTGCACTTGGTATAATTTGCTCCATATTCTAGATACAGACACTGAGGCTGAGGCATGTTTACCTTGTCCAGTTACTCAGCTAACAAATGTGAAACTGAGATTTGAACCTCAGACCTGTCTACCACACTATTGACTTTTAAATATAAGTAGATTTAAAGTTGTTTAACGATTAATAAATAAAGTCTTTTCCTTTTTGCTAGAGAGGAAAAGAAACCCCTGTTGGAGTTACTTTTCTCCCAGGCAGCATTACGGTTTAGAAGTGAACTGTCCTGTTTGGTTTCCCCTCCATGTTCCTAACATCATCATTTGGTTGCTTATGAAGAACCTCAGGCTATTGGAGTAATTTAGAACTTTCAATATTAGTGAAGCACATGGGTCATTTTGAAGGACCTTTGGAACTGATTGTATGGAGGGGCTTGGCAGATGCTGGCTATGCCAGGTGGGGGCAGGCACGGAGGCTAGGGCTGGAGATCTCGTGAGTGAGTGCATGTGGTTCCTGACTGTGGGTCACTTACGTGGGCTGTTCTGCCTCCTCTTCTTCCCCAGGCAGAAGGGTATGTCATTGGAAGCTGCATCAAACACATCCCGATTGCAGGTAGAGATATTACGTATTTCATTCAACAGCTGCTAAGGGAGCGGGAGGTGGGAATCCCTCCTGAGCAGTCACTGGAGACGGCAAAAGCCATTAAGGTAAAAACAGACGGGAAACCGGCTGGTTTGGGGGTGGTGTCTGGACACTTGCCCTTGATGCCCTCATTCCTCCCTTCTTTCCTTCCTTCCTTCTTTCTTCCCTGTCCTCTCCTCTCCCTTGTGTGTGGACCTTGGTTTGTTTCCCAGTGAGTTAGGTGGGCTGAAGGCTTTAGGCTCAGCCCCCTCTTCTACAGACCCTCTGTTGAGGCTCCGACTGTGAGCAACAGCTTGATAACGGGTGCTGAGCCACCAGCATGTGTGGAGTATAACTGTTTAATGAAGCCAGTGCACAGCCTTCAGTTAGCTGAACATTGCTTCCATGTCTCCCTCCATGCTTAGTTTTAGAATTAGGAGGCGGATCAGCAGCGGCAGTGACCACCAGGAATCCAGGGGAGTCTACCATGTTTGTGATCACTTCAGAACAATGCCATTCTAGGGTCCAGGATCATTAAACAAAGATCACTGTAGTGGTGGACTCTAGTTCCCATACTAGAAAGGTTAACAGGCCATTTTAGAATTTAATAAGATTGGGATAAAAATGGCTTATTGGGCCTTATTTGGAATGTCAACTTGATCCAGTCTATTAGTTTAGCCTTTGTATTATCCTGTATATGACAGTTACAGATCCTTTAGATGAATTTTTCTTTTCAGGTTGTACAATCAAGACATTTTTTAAAAAAGATCAAAAAGCAAAAAAAAAAAAAAATGAGTAGGAAGTCCCTTGTAAGCCAAAGCTAATTATTACACAGACACATAGGGAAGGACTTTGTTTTGGAGAAGAATTTAAATGTGGGGATGTGCTTGTGGCCTTGAGCATCTCCTTTCTCATACAGCTCATAGTTACTGAGCTGTAGGGGAATTGGGGGGCTTCTTGAGTCTAATGCTTTTCTCTTATCTGTGCACCTTGTAACTGTGACTGCTTGTATGGAAGAAAGGACCAGAAATGATTCCCAAGTTTTGATTGACACTAGGTAAAAACAGGCATTCCTAGGGTGAGAGTTGGGAAGAGGTATAGGGAGGCTCTTGCAAGTAGGATGCTCCCAGCCTGGCTTCCCTGGGACGGGAGTTTCCAGGGCTGGGGGCTCAGCACTTCAGTGATGGATCCTGGGTAAATGAGAAGAGTTAGTCCCTTCCCTACGTGGGGAGATTTCCAGAAGAGAGTTTTTTTTTTTTTAAACTAAAATATCTGTAAGGTTTTCCCTTCCTCCTTTCTTTGCCTTTCTTTGATGGAAAAAAATTTGGATATTGGATCTAGCCTTCCTTGCCTGCTCAGATCTGTTACAGACGTGAATTAGAACTGAACTTCTGCTGCTGATGCCCAGGATCACTCTGGGAATCTGAGGGTTCCCTTTCTTAGGGTTCCAAAGCAAGCAATACCACTCATGAGGTGCCTTCCTGAACCTCATGCTGGGCATTTGCTTCATTCACTGGCTTTGTTTCAGTTCTGACTCTGAAATCCAGGTATCCTGAAGATGGAATTAAAATGCATTAGAATTTAGGAGTTTTAAGAACTTCATAGTTAATGTTATGGAAGCACCCGTGGAGATCCTTACAGAAGGGCCATTCCTTCCAAAATGTGTAGTGAGTGTCCCCTGGGTGCTGATGTTCCCTGGTGTGGCTGTGCTAGTGTGGCTGTCTCCCCCAGGGAAGTTACTTTGAGAAGCTGGTACTCATCTGCTGCTTTGCTGAGGTGAGCTCTATGGACAGGTGATCAGCACAAAGATCCCAAGAACATCAGTGTTACTTGGTCCTCGGGACTTTGCACATCTCAAGCTGGTTGTTGGTGCCAGGCTGGAAACAACTCACAAGGTCTCTTGAGCGGCCACAGATGAGCACCTCCAATCCCCCTGTTTCTGTTTTTCCCTTGTTCTGTGGCACCTGTCCCCTTTTGCCATCATGCTGTTTACTTATTGTGGCTGCCTGTTGCCTGACTCTTCTCTGGAGTGTCACCTGGCAGGGATATGTGCATTTTATTCACTGTATCCCTGGTGCCGAGACACTTAATGAATGTGTGTTGATCTAGTGACTTAGAATACCTGATCAGCAGGGTACCTCTTCAGGCATGCAGCACTCTAGGTGAATGACCAGCAGGTGGGTTGGTATCACTCCTTACTGTCACATGCATTCAGGCATTAGGATGTGGACAGATGTCATGTTCAGTAGATTAGCGTGGTCTTCTATCTAGAGGTGGACCACAGAGAGTTGCCTGGCGGGCACCAGGTGGGGCACCTGTGGGAATAAGCACAGACTGGATAGAGACAAGATACTCTAATGGACACCTAGTATTTCACATCATCAGGCAGCAGAACTTGAGAGAGCAAGGTTGAGTTTCCTAGCCAAGTTTCAGAGAAAGTAGACTGTCCAAGTATAGTCATGACTCGTGTGAAAGCTGGCAGAGCATGAGGCTGGGTAGCATCTCCACACTGGAGTTAAGTTGTGGGTGGATCTGATTTCATGGGTGTGTTCAATGCATGGGGCTCCTGTGTGTTTGTCATAGGGTAGAGGCACTGGATAGGTGTTAATACCTGGTGATGTCTTTGTGTGCATATACAGGAGAAATACTGTTACATTTGCCCTGATATAGTCAAGGAGTTTGCTAAGTATGATGTGGATCCCCGGAAGTGGATCAAACAGTACACGGGTATCAATGCAATCAACCAGAAGAAGTTTGTTATAGATGTTGGGTATGAGAGGTTCCTGGGACCTGAAATATTCTTTCACCCAGAGGTAAGTTGGTTCTCTTGTGAGTTGTTGGAGTGCAGTGTGTGTGGAGCAGTGCTGCCACCTAGTGTGTGCAAAGAACAGTTTTCAATAAGTGGCCCAACAAGCGAGCAGGCAGGCAGTCTTGCTGGTTTGTCTGCTCAATGGATTGGCTAACCGCTCCATAAACTAATGTGCTTTAATAATTGAAGCTGGATTGTCTCTTGAGATGTTAAGAAGAAGTTTTAAGAGTACTAAAAGATGAAACAATTGAAATTGATCTCAAAGGTTGGGGTCATGTGTTAATGACAGCTAGTTAATCTCAAGACCTATATGCCAGTTTCCTCTGCATAAAAGTTGGATTCCACATAACCCTTTTTATCTTTGTGATTATCCTTCCTAAGCCCAATTTCAACCCTAGACATTTGGTCCTGCTGTGTCCCCAACTGCAGTTTGGTAAAGTTTCTATCTGAGGGCTGACATTATTACTATTATTTAGATAGTGCACAAATTACAGATGTTATCATTTTAACTAATAGTCAAAAGGAATTATTAAACTTTTACAGAAAGCAGTAATTAAGAGGCAATATTCTAAGGTTTATACACAATGCATTTTATTTATATTTTGGTGCATTTTCCTGCCTAATTCAGTTTATATTTAGTAGGTAGGTTGCAAAGTGCTGCCTGTTTTTAGATACATATATATTTTGTACAAGGAAATAGCACAAAATATATGCCTTACTGGTATTCTAATGGGTAATAGTATTCACCTAATGAATAATAATCTAGTAAATACCCACTCTTGTGATGATGTTGATTTACAGTAGATGTAAAACTGACAGATGTCTACTTGTGGATGGCTGGATAATGCCAGCTTCTCTGAGACTTTCACATTAAAGCTTTGCTTGATTTTTAAAATAGATTTCAAATGTAGTTGAGTTGAATGGCATACTTCAGCTTATTTAACTTACAGAATTGAGTCTAAGGATGTGTCCTCAGTAACACTATTGTTATGTGGATTGTTTCATTTAGAACCTCCACCATCACATAAAGAACATTTCTCCTTTCTAATATTCTGTGTTGTTGACATTGACAAATGACTGTGTGTGCTTGAACACCACGATGCTTGGGCTCAGGCTCTCTCCTTCCTTGTTGGTGTGAGTCCCACACGTGTTGCAGGGTTGGTGCATATTACTGATTTTGGATATTTTTCCTTCACCCACAGTTTTGTCTCTGAGGAGACTCAGAGCATCACTGTACATGTACATGTGTTCAAGTCACTGGAATTCTTTGACACGCCTTCATTCCAGTGTGACATGTTTTCAGTTATAGTAAATTATGTATTTTTTATTTTTTGGAAAGCTTTTTTTGTTTTGTGCTGTTGATGAAGGTGTAATATTTCTTTTATGTACAATTTAGTTTGCCAACCCAGACTTCATGGAGTCCATCTCGGATGTTGTTGATGAAGTAATACAGAACTGTCCCATTGATGTCCGTCGCCCGCTGTATAAGGTATGAGCTGCTTGGGTCAAGTACTTTGATTTTGTTCCCTACAGTTCTGAGAATGGGTCCCTCCTGTCACTGTGCAGGCATCCCCATCTCACCTGCTGTATCGGATTTGTTGTAAGCAGTGTAATTGTAAAAGACTACTTGGATGGGAAATGACGTAAATGAAACATGACTCTGC
This sequence comes from Ictidomys tridecemlineatus, assembly GCF_052094955.1. NCBI lineage: Eukaryota > Metazoa > Chordata > Mammalia > Rodentia > Sciuridae > Ictidomys > Ictidomys tridecemlineatus. The sequence goes on from NC_135478.1 coordinate 227,284,913, forward strand.
CAACTAAGATATAACTAAATATTGTGTTCTTTTTTTCTTCTTATCTGGCAAGCTGTATTTGAAGTTGGAAAATTTAGCCATATATATATATATATATATATATAGTGATACCCTCAGTGTTTACTGTGAGCTGGTCTCATTTCATGCATCTTTAGAGTCCGATGTGATGCAGGTGGAAATTAGGGCCTGAAACAGAACATTCAGATACAACATTCATGTAGTGTTTTTTCCCAAATTCATTGGTTGTCTGGAATTCTGAAATTGGCAATGATAAACATCTGGTCTGGTTAATATTGGGTGAAAGGACTATTGCTGATAGTCTCATACCAAGAGCAGAAAGGGAGGGTGCGTCAGCCTTCCTGTTCTTCAGTCATGAGTGCGTTTTGCTCTTTACCTTCAGCCTCCTGGCTCCTCGTACCTCACACAGACTCAGGAGGCTGGATTTTAAAGAGGAGAGAATGAGGCTGGGTCAAGAAGACTCAGTAGATTTTGTTTTATCTTTTTTCTGTATATTCTTTAAAAAGAAGTAGGTAATAAACCATTGTAAATTCAGATGAAAGGAAAGGTAGCAGAATACAACAATTACTAATAGGGCATTATGTAAAATTGTGGATGTGCCCGATGTGATTCTGCAATCTGCATTTGGGGTAAAAATGGGAGTTCATAACCCACTTAAATCTAATGTATGAAATATGATATGTCAAGAGCTTTGTAATGTTGTGAACAACCAATAAAAAAAAATAAAAGGAAAAAAATTCAGATGAAAGGATATCTGTAACATGTTGTAAAGTGAAAAGGCACCTTATAAAATTTACATATAATATTTCATTTTATATAAAATATAGTTTGCATATTTAACTCTTAAAATATCTTTGGGTAGGGTGAGGGATAATTTTTACTTTCTCTTTTTTGTATTTTAAAATAATTTGAGTTTTTTTCAGTGAACATTTTTATAATTGGTCCCCCGGATCCACACACGTGTGTGTGTGTGTGTGTGTGTGTGTGTGTGTGTGTGTGTGTGTGTGTGTCTCTACCGGAACCAGGGGCCGGACCTCCCCCGGAATTCCCGCCTACTATCCTTCCCCAACCAATGGGAACTCTCCGGGAGTCCCGTACCATGAGTCCTGCTACAGCAGGAGTCCAATTTCCATATGAATGTAAATCTTAACATAATCATATCATCTCAATGGCTAGCTGGCAGTCACCTTAACCAAAGGTGCCATGTATCATAATACTTTTGCTGTGGCTCCTAGCAAATTGGAAAAATCATTTTTCTATGTAGGTAACTTTTATGGGTGAAAGCAAATTAATTCTATTTTTGTTTCATATCCTTTTTTTTTTTTTTTTTTTTTGGTACTGGGGATTGAACCTAGGGCCTCACATGCTATGAAGGTGCTGTACCTCTGAGCTACATCCCCCTCCACCCTCCCTGCCTCTTTTTGAAGCAGGACCCACTACATATCCCAGGCTAGCCTTGAATTTGGGATCCTCCTGCCTCAGCCTCCTGAGTAGCTGGTGTGCACTACGAGGCCTCGCTTTGTTTCATATCCTTAATTAAACACATCTCTCTTCCAATAAAACATACCAAGAAAGGGAAGCTAACGAGAGACTGGCTGTGAAAGTTAAGAAAAAGAGTGTGTCCTGCCTGTCGCACTTCTTCCGTCCCACTACCATGGGCGGTGTAGTCCTGTCAGTGAAAGCAAGGGCCGTGCACTTTTGGAGTAATGCTGTCACAGAGGGAATGTCCTCTTTTGATGGGTGAGAGTCTTCTCAATTGACGGTGCAGTTCACTAACTACCTTGGGTTTTATAGAATCAGAAGTAGCGGTGGCCTTGGAGGTCATGTGGATGATGACGCCAAGCCCAGAGATAGGGAGGGCAGCAGGAACTTGAGGCTCCAGGTGAGCTGCAGCAGCTCGGTGTTAGACTGTTGTTTGGGTGCTGTGTGATTGTCTCACTGGCAAGACAAGGCTGAGTAAACCAACACAGTGCTGTGTTGCCTGGAAGAGCTGAGACCGTCTGCTTTTCCTGTGTTGCTAGCAAAGCCCACCTGAAAGTCTTCTGTCTGTCTGGTAACTTCACCATGATGCCATTTTCAGTCTTGGAACGATTAGATCATTAAATAACATGGCTGTGTGTGCTGACCCTGCACTTATGAAAGTGACCTGAAGGACAAACCGTGTGAGTGCTCAGTCACGTGCCTTTCCTTAGGGGTGTGCTGCGTTAGACGAGGCCGTGCTTGTGTGTCAGGAGGGAAGTCCACGTTGGAGAAGATGTCTCCCTGGAGAGAAGGAGGACTGGGGTGGGAGGGAAGGAGACTTACGAAGAAGAGGAGGAAACCAGGCTGGGGGAGACAGTCTTTCTCCTTAGAGGACATTATGGCAGGATACTCCGTCCTGAGCCACCCTCTGGACATCCCACCCCAACTTTCCATCTGCTTTCCCCACACCGCCAGTTGCTGATCCTAGAGCCACCTTAAAAGCAGTGCATAGACCGTCAGCCCTGTTGATGGCTGTGTTCTTAATTGTGTTGCTCTTCTCCCAGTCACCCTAACTAGGGTGCTAGGAGGCACCAAAGACAGCTGCAGAGTGCTCAGATCATGGTGATCCTAGTGGGGTCTCTGTGTCATGAGATAGCATGAGATGAGATGCTAGTTGGGTAAGTGTGTCCTTTCAGAACCATTCCTATAGGAAGTACACAGTCAAGAGAGGAAAGAAGATGTCAACTCTGACGACCTCTGGGTTCGAGCAGTTATCACGGGTGTTGGTGGATGTGTAAGTAGCTGTTTCCTGTAGATCGTCTGGCTAGAGGAGGTAAGAATAGAATCCACTGTTGATTCAATGGAAGCATGGCCTCCACAGGGGTTCTACTTGGGTGAGATTTGGGAGAGGTAGCTTAGCAAATACAGGGTATTTAACTTAGTTACTTACATTTCCTAATAGATTTTAAAAGTCTCTGTTTGCATTGGCTGTGTGCTCAAGGAGTGAGAGAGCATGCTTCAACTTAAAAGAGCAATGTCAGCAGTAGGTAATTTCAGACTGGCTTTTTGGAGGCTCATTATTCTCCAGGTATCACACTTTTATTCAGAAATGGCCTTGAGCTTCTTCTATCCAAACAGATTTTGCTTGAAATTACATTAGTAATCATAGACTGAAGCCAATTTGAGTTGCTTTGTAACATAAGTGGATGTCTGTTTCTCTGTTCTGTTCTGTGGTATCTTGTTAAATTAGGGGATTTTAAGTGTGTGTGAGGTATGGTTCTTGTGTTCAAGAGCTTATTTAAAAAGCTGAAAGTGCTGAAGTAACTCTAATGGGAACCACTGCAAGCTAAATGTCGTTAAAGTGATTCATGCACATTGTGGTGACACAGAGACAGGGCAGATTGTATTTAATTAGGGAGGATCAGGACAGGCTTTGGGAAGGCGTCATCTGAGCCACATTAGGCGTGGCCTGTGGAGCTGGAGTGGGAAGACCATGGGCAAGGAAGGAAGAGTGTAGGAAGGAGGATGGGCCGGGGGAAGTGGTCTCCACGTCCTCTAGCAGGGGACTGGAAGTTGTTAAAAATTCTGCTCATGATGTTTGTCAAGGTGATGTGAACACCTCTTGATACAATTGGCAGATTTTTTGGTAATAAATTGCTTAAATTGGGTATATATTCTGATTATCTTATTGCCTTTTAAATCAGAAAACTATGTTGCAAAGCAAAAGAGTTAAATACATTTTATTTCTTATTTGTGTCAGATAATTTCAAATATCTTAATATTTAAAAACAAAATTAGGAAATTATATAAGATATCACTTTTTTTTTTTTTTTCCAGATAGGCAACCAGATGCATTCTGGTTGAAGTCTAATATGTGAGCAGATGAGAAGGTAGCTCCTGTGGTTTGGGCAGAGGTGGTTTCAGAATTCTGCTCTTTTAGTCCTAACTCCACATTCCTATTCCCCCGTAGCTTTTTAAAATTTTTAAAAAATATTGTTTAGTTGTCAATGGATCTTTATTTATTTATATGTGGTACCGAGAATCAAACCCAGTGCCTCACACAGGCTAGGCAAGTGCTCTACCACGGACCCACAACCCCAGCCCCTGCCCATAGCTTTTAATTGATACTTCTGGCTAATATATCCCTAAGTGGCAAGATATTTTTGTCTTCCTGGAAAGGAAGCCTGATGTCAATAGTTGGTCGTGGACTTGCCCAGTTGAGAGAACTTCAAGCAGTTCACTGAAGCCAGGAGCTATGGTACACACCTGTGATCTCAGTGACTTGGGAGGCCGAGGCAGGAGGATTACAAATTTGAATCTAGCATGAGCAACTTAGTGAGACTCTGTCAAAAGAAAAAATCAAAAGGGCTGGGATGTAGGGCAATGGTGGAGGGCTTGTGAGGCCCCGGGTTCCAGGCCCAGTACTTAAAATGGCAGCAGCTTGCTGCAGCGAAAGGGTGACGGAGGCACCAGTGCTGATGCTCCGTGGCCTTGGCAGCACGGTGAGCGTTAGCACTGCAGAGTGCCGGGCTCACCACAAGCTCGAGGCTGCCGGCAGGCAGCGTGGCCATGGAGAAGCCTGGGGCCCCTGCCCCCGTGTGGTCTCTGCCACGCTGGAGGCCTCTGTACCTTGGCACCCAGTACAGTGCTCCCAGTCACGGGGGCTGGTGAGCCCTGCATCTGTTGCAACTGGGCAGCAGCATTTTAAACTTCATGTAATTTAATTAATTAGTTAATCAGATTAATTGATTTATATAAGCCGTTTGAGGGCCAGGGGTGAAGGAGAGTGGAGGACGAGTGAGTGTCTAAACACAGAATGGGGAGTGTGGAGCCCGGGACGCCGTCAGGCTGGATTGTGCAGGGCATGCAGGAGTGCTGGTTGGGTGTCCAGCTGGAGGGAGGGCACTGGGGGTCTAAGGCAGGGATATGGTGGGACTGACATGAAGGGCTGCACAGGGATGTGGGCTGGAGTCGTAAAGGAAGAGAGTCAGAGGCTGCTGTAGTGCCAAGGGCAGGGCCGGACTGACTGCTCTCAGTGGGAAGTGCTGGCAGTCGGTGAGTGGAGAGAGGGAGGGGAGGCTCCACAGTCCAGGTGAGATTTTGGTGAGACAGCAGGCAAAGGGGCAGAGCTGGGAGGTGTACGGGAGCAGGGGAGCCCCCTGGAGGGGTCAGTGGGGAGTTCTCATTGCTGGAGTGTTGAGTTGCATGTGTAGGTTGAAAGCTCGGAGGAAGATGTGGGCTGGTTGGAACCAGTGGAGTGTCATCAGTGTGTGGATAGACGTGCAGGTTTGTGAAAGGATAGCATCAAGGGGGAGGGGAGGGGGGTGGCAGCATGGGGGAGGTGGCCTCAAGGTGGAGGAGGGGAGGTGGCAGCATGTGCAGCCCTTGGGATTGGCAGAGAAAGGTGACCCAAGGCGGTACCAATGACTCTTCTCCATAAAATCAGAACTGTAGGCATATCTCTATCTCTGCGTCTGTCTGTGTATCTATAAATTTGTTTTAAGGAATTAGCTCATGATCAAGGGGCTGGTGAGTCCAAAATTTATAGGGCACACAGGTAGGCTCGAAGCCCAGGCAGGAGTTGGCACTGTGGTCTTGTCTTTTCTTTTTTTGTCCTAAATTAATTATCATGACAGTAGAATGCATTTTTGACATATTGTACAAAAGTGCAGCACAACTTCTCATTCCTCTGGCTGTATGTGGTGCAGTCACTCCAGGAGTGTAATCATACATGTATAAAGGTAATAGTGTCTGTCTCATTTCTACCGTCCTTCCCATCCCGACAGCCCCTCCCCTCCCCTCCCCTCATTCCCCTCTACACAGTCCAAAGTTCCTCATTCTTCCCATGCCCCCCCCTACCCCACTGTGGATCAGCATCTGCTTATCAGAGAAAACATTGGGCCTTTGTTTTTTGGGGGATTGGCTTATTTCACTTGGCATAATATTCTCTAGTTCTGTCCATTTACCTGAAAATGCCATAATTTCATTCTTCTTTAAGGCTGAGTAATATTCCATTGTATATCTGTACCACATTTTTAAAATCCATCTGTTGAAGGGCATGTAGATTGGTTCTGTAGTTTGGCTATTGTGAATTGAACTGCTATAAACATTGACATGACTATATTACTGTGGTATGTTGATCTGAAGTCCTTTGGTTGTAAACCAAGGAGTGGGATAGCTGGGTCAAATGGAGGCTCCATTTCCAGTTTTCTGAGGAATCTCCATACTGCTTTCCGTAGTGGTTGCACCAATTTGCAGTCCCACCAGCAATGCATGAGTGTACTTTTTCTCCCACATCCTCGCCAACCTTTATTGTTGCTTGTATTCTTGATAATTTCTATTCTGACTGGAGTGAGATAAAATCTTAGAGTAGTTTTGATTTGCGTTTTTCTAATTGCTAGAGATGATGAACATTTTTTTCATATGTTTGTTGATTGATTGTATATCTTCTTCTGTGAGGTATCTGTTTGGTTCCTCAGCCCATTTATAAATTGGATAATTTGTTTTTTTGGTGTTAAGTTTTTTCAGTTCTTTATATATCCTGGAGTTTAATGCTCTATCTGATGTGCGTGTGGTAAAGATTTTTTCTCATTCTGTAGGCTCTCTCTTGATGTTACTGATTGTTTCCTTTGCTGAGAAGAAGATTTTTAGTTTGAATCCATCCCATTTATTGATTCTTGATCTTACTTCTTGTTAAGGAAGTCAGGTCCTAAGCTGACATGGTGAAGATTTGGGCCTGCTTTTTTTTTTTTTTTCTATTAGTTGCAGGGTCTCTGTTCTAGTGTCTAAATCTTTGATCCACTTAGAGTTATTTTTTTTTTTTGTGCAGGGTGAGAGGTGGGGGTTTAATTTCATTTTGCTGCATGTGGATTTCCAGTTTTCCCAGCACCATTTGTTGAATAGGCTATCTTTTCTCCAATGTATGTTTTTGGCACTTTTGTCTAGTGTGAGATAACCATGTTTATGTGGGTTTGTCTCTGTGTCCTCTATTCTGTACTGTTGGTCTACCAGTCTATTTTGGTATAATACCATGCCATTTTTGTTACTATAGCTCTTAGTATAGTTTGAGGTTTGGTATTGTGATGCCACCTGCTTTACTTTCCTTGCTAAGGATTGCTTTAGCTATTCTGGGTCCAAATGAATTCCATGATTGCTTTTTCTAGTTCTGTGAAGAATGTCATTGGAATTTTTATAGGAATCGCATTAAATCTGTATGATGGTTTTTGTAATATGGCCATTTTGACTATATTAATTCTGCCTCTCCAGGAGCATGGGAGATCTTTCCATCTTCTGAGATCGTCTTCAGTTCCTTTCTTTAGTGTTTTGTAGTTTTCATTGTAGAGGTCTTTCACCTCTTCTGTTAGATTGATTCCCAAGTATTTTTTTTTTTTAGGCTATTATGAATGGGGTGGTTTTCCTAATTTCTCTTGCAGTGGATTCATCACTTAGGTATAGAAATGCATTTGATTTATGGGTATTGATTTCATATCCTGCTACTTTGCTGAATTCATTAATTAGTTCTAGAAGTTTCCTTGTGTAATTTTTTGGATCTTCTAAACACAGAATCATGTCATCGGCAAATAGCGATAGTTCAAGTTCTTTTCCTATTTGTACTCCTTTAATTTCTTTCGTCTGATTGTTTTGGCTAGAGTTTCAGGGACTACGTTGAATAGAAGTGGTGAAAGAGGGCACCCTTGTTTGTTCCAGTTTTTAGAGGGAATAGTTTCAATTTTTCTCCATTTAGAACGATGTTGGCCTTGGGCTTAGCATACATAGCTTTTACAATGTTGAGGTATCTTCCTATTATCCTTAGTTTTTCTAGCATTTTGAACATGAAGAGGTGCTGTATTTTGTCAAGTGTTTTCTCTGCATCTATTGAGACATGATTCTTGATTTTACGTCAATTGATGTGATATATTATGTTTATTGATTTCTGTGTATTGAACCAACCTTGCATCCCTGGGATGAACCCCACTTGATGATGGTGCACTATCTTTTTAATATGTTTTTGTATGTGATTTGCCAGAATTTTATTGAGAATTTTTGTGTGTATGTTCATCAGGTATATTGATTGAAGTTTTCTTTCCTTGATGTGTTTTTGTCTGGTTTTGGTATCAGGGTGATACTAGCCTCATAGAATGAGTTTGGAAGGGCTCGCTCCTTTTCTATTTCATGGTGTTGATTCTCCTTTGAAGATCTTGCAGAACTTGGCTGAGAATCCATCTGGTTCTGGGATGGATTGGTAGGCTTCTGATGGTGTCTTCTATTTCATTGCTTGAAATGTTTAAATTGTGTATGCCCTCCTGATTCAGTTTGGGTAGGTCATATGTCTCTAGAAATTTGTTAATGTCTTGTGAGATTTTATTGGAGTATAAATTTTCAAAATAGTTTCTTATTATCTTCTGTATTTCAGTAGTAGCTGTTGTGATATTTCCTTTTTCATCATGAATTTTGAGTTTTCTCTCTTTTTGTTAGTGTAGCTAAGGGTTTATCAATTTTATTTATTTTTTCAAAGAACCAACTTTTCCTTTTGTCAGTTTTTTGAATTGTTTCTTTTGTTTCAATTTCATTGATTTCAGCTCTGATTTTAATCATTTCCTGTCTTCTACTGCTTTTGAGGTTGATTGTTCTTTTTCTAGGGCTTTGAGATGTAATGTTAGGTCATTTATTTGTTGACTTTTTATTCTTTTGATGTGTGAACTCAATGCAGTGAACTTTTCTCTTAGCACTGTCTTCATAGTGTCCCAGAGATTTTGATGTGTTGTATTGGTGTTCTCATTTACCTCTAAGTATTTTTTAAATTTCCTCCCTGATTTCTTCTGCAGTTCATTTGTCATTCAATAGCATGCTATTTAGTCTTCAGGTGTTGAAGTAGCTTCTATTTTTTTTATTTCATCGTTGATTTCTAGTTTCATTCCATTATGATCTAATAGAATGCAAGGTAGTATTTCTGTTTTTTCTGTTTTTTTTTTTTTGTATTTACTGAGAGTTGCTTTGTGGCATAACATATGGTTTATTTTAGAGAAAGATCCATGTGCTGCTGAGAAGTGTATTTTCGGCCAATGATCGATGAAATACTCTATGTCTGTTAAGTCTAAGTCTTTGATTGTATTATTTAGTTCTATAGTTTCTTCATTTAGTTTTTGTTTGGAAGATCTATCCAGTGTTAAGAGAAATGTGTTAAAGTCACCCAGTATTATTGTGTTGGTCTATTTGATTCTTGAAATTGGGAAGGGTTGGTTTGATTAATGTAGATGCTTCATTGTTTGAGACATAAATATTTATGATTATTATGTCCTGTTGATGTATGGTTCCCTTAAGCAGTATGAAGTGTCCTTCTTTGTCCCTTCTGACTAACTTTGGCTTGAAGTCCACTTTTTCTGACATGAGGACAGAAACCCCTGCTTGTTTTACACAGTCCATGTGGGTGGTATGTTTTTTCTCAATCTTTCACCTTCAGTCTGTGGATGTCTTTTCCTATGAGTCTGTTGAAGACAGCATATTGTTGGGTCTTTCTTTAAAATCCAGTCTGCCAGTCTTTGTCTTTTGATTGATGACTTTAGGCCATTAACATTCAGGGTTATAACTGAGATATGATTTGTATTTTTGGTTTATTTTTTGTTTTTAGCTTGACTTAGTTTCTCCTTTGATTGTCCTTTCCTTTAGTGTAGTTCCTCCCTTTGTTGGTTTTCATTTTTTCCCCATTCTTTCTCATGGAATATGTTGCTGAGGATGTTCTATAGTGCAGGCTTTCTAATTGTGATTCTTTTAACTTTTGTTTATCATGGAAGGTTTTTATTTTACCTTCAAATCTGAAGCTTAATTTTGCTGGATATAAAATGCTCTGTTGGCATTCATTTTCTTTCAGAGCTCGATGTATGTTATTTAGGACCTCCTGGCACTGAGGGCCTGGGTTGAGAAGCCAGCTGAATTGCGATTTGGTTTCCTCCTCTATGTAAGATGATTTTTTCCTCTCTCCATCCTTTAAAATTCTATCCTTATTCTGTATATTAGTCATTCTCGTTATAATGTGCCTTGGTGTGGGTCTGCTGTAATTTTGTACATTTGGGATCCTGTAAGCCTCTTGTAGTTGATTTTCCATTTCATTCTTTAGGTTTGGGACATTTTCTGATATTATGTTATTGAAAAGATTGTGTGTTCCTTTGGTTTGTATCTCTACATCTGTGTCTATTCCAGTAAATCTAAAATTGGTCTTTTCCTGTCACCCTATATTTCTTGGAAGTTCTCTTCATGGTTTCTTATCATCTTCTCTGCGTGGTTGTCTTCTAAGTGGCCTAGTCTGTTGGTGATGCTTTCCATTGAATTTTTAATTTGGTTTATTGTTGCCTTCATTTTGAGGATTTCTTCTTGATTCCTTTTTATAATCTCTGCCTCTATTTAAGTGATCTTTCATTTCCTATATTTTCTCTCTGATACCATCCTTTATTTTGAAGATTAGTCTCACTGTGTAGTACCTTCTAGACTCCTTCTCTGACAGTTCTTCCACTGTGTTGTCTGCATTCTGTTGTTGGAACACCTTGGTTTGTTTGGGGTACTTTGTTCCTTTGTTTTTTTCATGTCTTTTGTGTGTCTTCCCATTGTGTGGGCCAGCCAATAGCAAGATGTTCTCATACCCTCTTCCAGTAGTTCCACCCCTTGTAGCCAGCCCCTCTGTCCCTGGGCACTTCCAGGCTCCCTGAGCTGGAGAGAGCCCGGTTTCCTCCAGTTTCTCCAACCCGACCTCCCCCAGGGAACTGCCCTAGTCGCTGGCTTTCCACAGGCTTGCCAGACCCAGACTGGCCCACGCAAACCCGGCTGCAGTCTGACGGACCCGGGATTCAGATTGCCGAGGCTCTGCCTTCTGCAGTACCAGGATCTCAGTGCTGTTTCAACTTGCAGAGAGACCAACAGGGATATGCTCACACAAAGGAGCGACCCTGCAAAGAGGCAGTCAGATGTTAGCCACTAGCACACCCGGCAAAAGGACCTCAGGTGTAACCAGACCTGCAGGTACCCTGACAATATATCTCCAGGCCCTGGCCAGTGTCCCCAGACTGAGGCAGCCGTGTCCCAAGATGGTGGCAGTGGCGGAGGCAAACCTATAGGCCCTGGCGGGTGTCCCAAGGTGGCAGCTGCCACTTGTAACCAACCCGGTGGGTACTGTGACAACAGACTTCCAGGCAGCAGCTGGCAGCGGGGAATCTGCTGGCCCTCTGCGGATAGTCTGCAGGCTTACAGCAGGCGATTGGCGGGTGGACGTCAGGCGATAGGCATTGGGTAGGTGAAAGGCCGGGGATGCGCAGGTAAGAGGCAGGCAAATGGCAGATGATAGGTGGTCTGTGCTCAAAAAGCAGGTGATATGCTGGCAGGAGGTGGGCGATCGTGGTGGATGAATGAGGGGCAAACATGAGGGGGTCGGTGGGCAGCGATGGCTGCTTCTCAGAGAAACAGTATTACCTTTGCTTGGAATGTAGCCTCCCTCTAGTTCGCCATCTTGGAAAAGGGCACTGCAGTCTTGAGACAGAATTCTCTTCTGGGAAACCTCAGCATTTGCTTTTAAGGCCCTCAGCCTGGTGGATCATTCCCTACCATGTTGTGTTACTTAATGTTAGCCACAACTACCCCGTACTGCTTCGGCAACACTAGGTTAGGTTTGGTTAAATCAGCATGTTCGGTGGCCTGGCCAAGTAGACACATAGAATTAACCATTGCAGAGGCCAAGAAGGAGCAGTCTCCAGGAGAAGAAAGAAATCTGGAAGCTAGGGTAGACAGCTGTCATTCGCCCTGTCAGTTTACACAGGGAGGTCCCACAAGTGAGGGCCAAGTGGCACCACCAACAGATAAACAGTCTTGAGAGAGGAGTTTGGCAGAGCCCCAATCACAGAGCTGAAGGAGAAAGAGTCACAAGGAAGAGAGCTTTGGGGATGATTCCTGCCCGGGTTCAATTTGCAGCATTGAAAAAAAAAAAACTAAACTAAAATTAAAAACCTTTTGTTCCTAGAGAAAGATAAACTTTCTAGAACAAGAATGGGGTCCTAATTAGAATAAGACATATTCTGTGCTTGTATAGTTTTATCAAAATGGATTCTACTGTCATGTATAATTAGGAACAACTAATAAAATATTATTATTTAAAGAAGAACACAATGTAGCAATGACAGGCTTCTCACAGAGTTGGTAGTGTAACCTGTAGCATTGGGACATCTAGTGAGAGATGAGAAGGCAGTTCATCTGAAGTGTCTTTTTTTTTTGTTTTTTTTTTGAGGGGGTGTGATACTTGGGGTTGAACCCCTAGGGCCCCCTGCACCCTGGGCGAGTGCGCCACCTCTGAGCCATACCCCCAGTCTGCTGAGCAGTCGTGCCCACAGTTACACACAGTGGCTGATAGGTGGCACTGTGTGTCTGCCACACTGGGCCTCTAGCACAGATACGCTTGGCATCCCAGGAGTCGGCAGTTTTGTCTTTATGTCATGTTAGATATTAAAGAAATGAGCTTGGCTCTTCATGTGGGTTTTATCTTACATCTTTCTGACTCACGTTTCAGGAGGCTGACAGACTATGTGTGGGGTTCATGCTGAGTGCTGGGTGTTCTCTTGCTGCTGCAGGCGGGACCTTCTCGTTTGCAGGGGTGATTTAACATGGAGGCTTTTATCTGACGTCCTGAGGTAGACGTCTGCACAGGAAGGCGAGTCTGTGGTACTTGTTGCTGGCTCTTGAAAAAGTCCAGTCACTACAGGGAACTTGAGCAGATGGTGTCTCTGCACCAAGCCAAAGTACACTTGACCAGTCAGGATTCAGAGCCCCTGAACAGAGAGGCGGGCCGCTGGAGAACTGCCTTGTAAAACCAGGTTCAGGGTAGGAAATTTAGATTCTGTATATGGCCAAAGATCATTATTTCTAATTTAAAATTCATACTCATTTTAGAAGATTTTAGATGTACAAAATTTTTTTTATTATTTCCTGAATTATTTGATGGTTATTCAGGTGTGGTAAGATTTTAAATATTTCAGTATATTGTTTTTGTTGGAATGAGTTATTTGGTTATATTTCTCTCCCTCTCTTTTGGTACCAGGGATTGAACTCAGGGGCACTCATTCACTGAGCCACATCTCCAGCCCTATTTTGTATTTTATTTAGAGACTGGGTCTCACTGAGTTGCTCAGCACCTTACTTTTGCTGAGGTTGGCTTTGAACTGGCAATCCTCTGACTTAGCCTCCCCAGCCACTGGTATTGTAGGTGGGCAACACTGTGCCCAGCTTTTGGTTATATTTCAAGATCATCCAAGCATACAACAAATGACATGTAGAAATAATTCCATAAATAAATTACTGTATTCCTTTGCTGATCATCTTGGGATATATTACAAAAACTTCGATAAAAGCAGAAGTCACTCTGTAATCACTGTTATCGTTATATCTTTTTCTTTTATTGTCCTGTAGTATAAACAGGTAGATAGATGTATTGTGTTTTGATAATATTTTCTATCTTATGACATACTCCTTGGCATTATGTTATAAGCACTTTCCTAAGTAATTAAAACTCTTCAAAAACATTATTTTCAGGGAGGTCTGATGTGCCTTCTCAGTACCAGCTCTTTTCCTATATTTGGGTTCTGATATTTTTCTACCAGGACACATTTTTTTTTTTTTTTGTGGGGGACATAATCTGCTATGTGAGAGTCTGTAATTAAGATTTTTTGATTCAGATGGTTCTGATTTGAGAATTTGCTCACCGGGTCTTTGAATACACTTGGATTTCCCCTCAAAATTTTAAGTGGACCTGTGGGAGGGAAACTGAGTATTGGGAAAGTGCCTTTCCAGAAGATTTCTAATGGGTAGAATCCTAACCCATGAAATTTTCTGATCTAACGATAAGGAATCATTTTGTTTTCTCAATTGAACTGCCTTTAGAGTGAATCACATTGAGATCTGGCTTTTGTTGAAAGCGTCTTGATCAGTCTTAATTGTCATGTCATCGTCTTTTTTAAAAAAAATATTTATTTTTTAGTTATTGGCAGATACAACATCTTTGTTTGTATGTGGTACTGAGGATCGAACCCAGGCCACAAGCATGCCAGGTGAGCGCACTACTGCTTGATCCACATCCTCAGCCCCATGTCATCGTCTTTTTAGAGTAGAGGCTGCACAGGTGCACAGCCTGGGTTTTCACACTGACCGAGCCCTTTCCTAGCATCTCAGTGCCAGCCTCTCAGAGGCTCTGCTTCCCCAGCTGCAGGATGGGTGTGATGGGTGTTATTGGAGGGTGTAATTAGGTAGCCCTTGTAAAGGTTGAAAGCATAGCACTTACTGTGCGGTAGACATCATGTGTGACATTAATACTAGCAGATGTTGCTCTTCTCTTAATCCCGGGGCCATGAGCGTGGGAGGGCTGGAGTGGCGGGGCTGCAGCTTCCTAGCTTTGTGGCTTTGGGCTAGTACCATTAGGGTTTTAATCTGCAAAATGGGGGTACGGAAACCTACTTCAGCATGTTGTTGTGATGTTTACGTGGGATAAGAAACAGCACAGTCACTGACACTATTAGTATTGATCATAAATGAAGAGGCCCTTACAAGTTAAAAGAAGCAAGACGTGTAGAGATAAAAATCTAGTGAATAATCTAAGGTAGTATATGAGCAAGTCCATGACATATACTGCAGTCTACAAATTTGAAATGAACACCAGTTTAGACTTAGTTCAGAGAAAATGCTACAGTTTTAGTTTATTCTGATAGAATAGTTTTATAAAACTATGTTCTTATTTGAATTAATTCCATGGAGGAGGAAGGGAGAAATTGTGTTATATTTTTAATAAATTGATTTGACTTTTACAGATGAGTGCTCTTTGAGTTTTTACCTCTTATCATAAGACTCTGACAAAGACTGTACATTGCAGACATGAAAGGAGGGAGAAAGTCCCCTTTGGCTGAAGGTTTTTTGAAGGTCTAGGATAGAAGTTGAGGCTTTGGCTGAGTGGAGGTGGACTCAGGGAGAGTGATCATGGTGTCTCACAGGCCCTGCAAGGTCCATTTACTCATTTATTCTCTGATCTATGTTTATGGGACCTGCCATCTCCTGATGGTGGTTCTGGACACTGTAGGATTGGCTGCGACCAAAACAGGATCAAAATCCCTGCCACCGTGGAGGTCACGTCTGTGTAGGGCAGCAGACAGTAAAGCAGTGAGAGTAGGTGCTAAGGAGAAAGTGAAACGGGAACCGGAGCAAAGGCGTGCTGGGCTTGGGGTGTGGGCCTCACCGTCCCCAGGCTGCGCGTGTGGCCTCTGCATGCTGGCTGAGGAGTGGGCTCGGGCAGGAGACTGAGTTTCTGCACTCTGTTCCCACTGTTCTGGATGAAGAGCTTTTTATGGCCACACACCATGCTTATTAAGGGATGGCAGATTGTTTTACCTTAACAGATCCCAAGGGCAGGATTCCGTGTCACCAACTTAGAGTTTGTGTTCTGTTCTGCTGAGACTGTGATGTGTGGATGGGGCTGTGTTTTTTGGGGAGAGGGCTCACATTGTAAGAGGCTGGTTGTTCAGTATTGAAGTGTGTCTAAGGAGGGTCATCAGAACAGTGAGAGGTCTTGAAGGAGGTCCTGGGAGAAATGGTTGAGGGAGATAACATCATTGGGCTTGCAATTTGGTCGGGAACCGTCAGCTCTCTTGAAATCCTGACAGGCAGATGGGTGGACAGGTGGGCAGCGGTGCCAAGGGCCAGCCTAGGGCCAGTGGTTGCAGACTTTAGCCTGTGTGCTGAAAGCCACTTCACAGATGGGTCGCCAGCAGGCTGGGGCTGCATGCTGTATACCTGGAAGGGAGGCACTGTGGACTAGTGTGTGTGGTGGTGAGCACGTACGTGGATGTCACTGTGCTCTAGTACCCTTCTTAGAAGAATGGGGCAGTGTTGTGGGAAGATGCAAGAGTCTGGTTTGCAGAAATGCCTGCGGCAGTGCCCATGACCAGTAGAGCTGTTGCAGTGTTCTTTCAAGGGTAGTAGATGCCTCCTGCAGCCAGGGCCAGGCCAGCAGATTCTTCATGCTCGCACTGGTCTCTGCTCCCTGGCTTTCCTAGTTTGCAAGTTATTTGCCTATATATTTTTGCAGCAAGCACTGTGTTTTGGGATTGTTGTGCATTTAGGACCACTGGCCTTTTGCTTGTGAGATGCCTTAGTCACTGCATCACTTTCTTTTGCTCAAGTAGCACTCCAGCAAATGGCTACAGCACAACTTGTCCATTTTCCTGCTGATAGACATTTGGGTTGTTTCCAGTTTTTGGTTCTTACAAAAAACTTGTTATGAACATTTGGCTCTGTATCCAAAGGTCTGTGGATATGTTCTGTTTCCCTTGGCTGTTATACTTAGGAGTGCAGTTGCTTTGTCACATGGTACATGTATAGTTAATTTTATGAAAATACCCAGCTTTTTCCAAAGTGGTTGTACCACCAGCCTATGAGAGTCCTTTGTTCATATCAGCCTAAATTTGATATGTGATGCATTTTATTGGTATGATCTTAATTACAATGAGTGGCTTGCCTTTTTGTGTACTTATTGGTCATTTGTATATCTTTTGTGAAATGACTGAATCTTTTGTCCATTTATATATTTTTTATTGAAATTTTATTGATTTATCTTATTGAGTTGTAAATGTTCTTCATATATTTTGAATATAAGTCTTTTGTCAGATGTGGGTATTGCAGATATTTTCTCTTAGTCTGTTGTTTTTAATTTTTAAATCATGTCTTTTGAAGAATGTAAAAAGTCTAGTTTATCAGTGTTTTTCCTTAATTGTTCATGCTTTTTATGTTCTAAATTATTTTTGCCTACTTCAATATGAAAGTTTTATTCTGTTTTAGAAATTCCATAGTTTTAACCTGCATATTTAAATCCATTATCTATTTTTAAATAATGTGTATATGACATGAATTAATGTGTATAGAACAAGTAGATGCTCTGTGGATGCCAGTTATGCCAACAGCTTTTCTGGAAAAGGCTGTCCTTTCCTCCTAAAGTACCTGGGCAACTTTCTCTAAAATCATTTGACCACAACATGCATAATGCTGCTTTTATGATTTTATGAATAAATGAAAAATGACTCATACATTATGCCTCTGATGGCAACTCAAGATCTTGTCGTGCTTCTGAACTATCATGATGAACATTTATTTTCATACCCTGGTGAATTATTTTTTAATTAAAATATCCATTGCAGAGATGAGACAAGTAATTGCAAAACCTGACCTCACACTGGATCCTGGCCTGGAGAGAAAAACATGCTATAAAGAATATTAATAGATCAAATGACAAGAGTTGAATAGGAACAGTAGATTAAAGTTTTATAATAATGTTAGTATATGAAGTGATAATCGTACTGAGGTTATGTAAGAGAAAGGTTCCTATTTTAGTAACACATACTAAAATATTTAGGAGTACACTGCCAGGATGTGTATAATTCACTTTTAGATGATTCTAAAGAAATGTGTGAGGGAGCAAGGAAGCACTGCTGATAAAGCAAATAAAAACACTTTACCCAGTAGTAAGGTTTGTCACTTATGCTAAATGTAATATTATTTCTAAATAAAGATGTTCCAAAATAGTGTTTTAAAATTTATTATATCATCTTGTTGACTTAAAATTTGCTATTTTGTTAAAAAAAGAATTTAAATGTATTAAAATAGCTCTTGACAGTGATTTATTTTGAAAAATGTGAATAGAAATTTCTTGGGATTCTGGGAGTTGAACCCAGGGCCTTTGCACACCCTAGGCAGGCAGTCTACCATTGAGCTACACCCTAGCCTGTGAGTAGAAATTTGCTTGAAAAATAAATGGCTATTCTAGATGTAATTTACCATTTAATTTTTTTTTTAATTAAAAAAAAATTGGTACTAGGGAATGAACCCAGGGGCCTTAACCACTGAGCAATATCCCAGCCCTTTTTAATATTTTATTTAGAGACAGAGTCTTACTGAGTTGCTTAGGAGCTTGCTGAGTTGCTGAGGCTGGCTTTGAACATGTGATCCTCCTGAACCACCATACCCAGCCTAATTTACTATTTTAAAAAATGCAATGTGATGATGTCTTATATTGCAGATTCTCTGTCTTTAAAATCATGCTCTTAATGTTTTGGGATAAACTGGCCTCTCTGAAGTTTTCTGATGACAAACGTGTTCTCTTCCAGTATCTTTTTGGATACCTGCTTTGACTGATGTGAATGGTTTAAAGTGATCACAGAGCTATGTGCACAAGAACACTTTGTCTGTCCTAGGATGACAGGATTACTGTGAGGTTCTGATATAGCTCCATGGATCTAATGTGAACCTAGTTGTGTTTTTTTTCCTTATTTTTTTTTATATCTTTATTTTTTTATGTGGTAATGAGAGTTAAAACCAGGGCCTCACGCATGCGAGGCAAGTGCTCTACCACTGAGCTACAACCCCAGGCCCCAGTTTTGTATTTGATCCGTGTTCTGTTACAGCAAAGTCCACATACCTACAGAGCTGCCAGACAGAAGATCTGCTTGTAGCCTGGAAGCCTGAGAGGCTTAGGGCATGGCAGACGGCCAGTCAGGCTCACGGAGCCTGTGAGCTGATCTGGTCAGGAGACCATCGTGTCCACTTACGGTGATCCCCGAGGGTCGTTTTACCTACTCAGGACGGTCAGGAAGACACTGAGGGTTGTTTTCCCCCCGGGTGGTTGGGGCGTCGCCGAGGCTTGTCTTATCCACTTGGGACAGTTGGGGAGACCATGTGTCTGCTTCATCTTGTCCACCTGTCATGGCCAGGTGGCTCCCTTACTGTATTGTCTCACCGCTTGCCACTTTCAGGGTCTTGGCTGACTCAGTTCTGGTGCTTTATTTCCTCCCCTCCTCGTGTGAAGGGCAAGTGTTCGTCACGGCGGTGCGTTTGGTGCAGGCCTGTCTCACTGTGCCTGGCCTCAGAGCCCCTGATCTGGGGTCTGCGGTGCCACATTCCTAATGTCTGCTGAGTACTTTTTCAACTCCTGAGATTACTGTTGGAACTTCCTGACTTCTCTAGAATCCTCTCACTGGCAAGGGCCGACCTCACGTGGCCGGTGTTCATGCTCCTGTTGTCTTCAGGCTTCACTGTGCTGTGTGGTCTCCTGGTTCTGTCTTCCAAGGAGTGACTTCATCACCCTGGACAGCGCAGTGGCCTGTGAGCTCTAGTCCACGCCGAGCCGCACGGGTTGAGCTCCTGCTGCATTCTGCAGTGAGGAAGTAATGGAGGCGCCGTCCTCCTGAGCTGAATGCCTGCTGCTGAAGTGGCTCTGCTGAGGGTGCTTGGCGGTGTCCACGTGTGCACGGTCACGGCACTCTTGTGAGAGAGAGCTGTGGGCACTCCAGAGGGACAGTGCTGTTGGCTGCTCAGGGCTGTGCCTGCCTTCGGGGCTTCATGGAGACTGAGGAGTGCCTCGCATCCACTCAGCCAGGGACATTCACGGCTCCTCTCACGCTCTGCAGTGAGAATCAAGGTTCGCTCAAGAATGACTTTTGCTTTTTTAAAAAAAATTGTAGGAAGTGAATAGAATTCCTTCTTAAAAGTCTAAAATGTATTAGGAGATTGAAAATACTGTTTTTAAAATGTATCTCCATATGAGAGACACTGTCTTAAAGGTTGATTTTTGCATTTTAAACTTTTTGAGGTCACAAGCCCCTTTAATCTTTTAATTTATTTTTTGCAGTGCCAAGAGATGGAATGCTGGGTCTCTCATACGCTAGGCAGGTGCCCTACCACCTCGCCGTACCCCCAGCCACGGCCTCTAGGAATCTCTAGATGTAGGAGGTCAGGTTTGGATTCTGCCCTCCTGGGTCACTTGCATGCCTTATTTCAGCTCAGGGCCTCTGACCCCACAGGAGGTGCTTGTGGGATGGAGTAGGTTGTCCTCCACGGATCACTGGTGTGTGTAGATTGCCGAGTTTGTTCAGTGAAGAAGGAAGGACTTCCAATGGAAGACTAAACGTTCTTTTTATAAACCAGTCTCATTGAACTTGTTAACCCTGTTTTGCCTGAAGATAGTTCCGTTTCAGCATACCCCCCTCCCACCTGCCTGCCTGCCTTCTAGTATGCAGAATCTGAGGCGGTCAGGAGAGTGTATCCAGGACCAAAGGAAGGAACAGCTGGAGGAATCTGGGTAGGAGAAAGCCAGGATGGCAGAACAGTGCAGCCGGGAGACCAGGGGCAGAACGGTACGCGCACCACGCGGGCCTGTCTAGTCACAGAAGAGAGGCCCCCAGGGTGCTGCGCTCCCCAGCAGCCCAGGGAAAGAGGGACACCTCCTCTGTAATGAGTCACAGGGTCCGAGAGCAATGTGGTCCCACCCAGGGGGCTTTCCTAACAGGCTGCTTTCCTGACACGGAGACTGGACAGATTGTTCAGACCTCCCACTAGTCCTTCATCCTGAGTCCCGCAGTAGCCAGGGCAGTGAGCTGCTGGTTCCTCTTCCAGTGGCCCGCGGGCCCCTTGTGGAAGCACATGGCGCATGTGCAGCGCTCCAGTGGGGTTGGCAGGGTGAAGCCAGAGCCCTGAGGAGAGGTGAACTCCACGCCTTTCATGTCATCCCTCGCAGGAACACAAGCAAGGGATGTTTCAAGTTTAGCCTCAGAAAATTGTTGTTGATGTATGGTGTTGGTATCCAGTACTGGAATTGAGAGCAGACCCATGTCTTCTGTTGTCTGGGGAGGAACAAGCTTCCCACGCATTTCTGTGGTAATCCCGGAGCCTGGCTCTGTGGCTCTCTACACTGAAGGGAGCAAGGGAGCCTCCATACTGGCCTGGCCCCCAGGAGCCACTGCAGGGACCCTGGCACAGGGGCTGTTAGGAGACCAGAGCTGGGACTTCCGTGCCAGAGAAAGGCTGCAGTAATCATAGCCTGAAAACCTTGAACGGAGTGGTGCAGCGCGCTCTAGGAAAACAAAAGAGAACAGAACCTCGGCTGATGCAGAGTCCTGTCCTGCTTCCTCCCCCACCTCTTGTGATTCTTTTTTTTGTGTATATGGTGCTGGGGATTGAACCCCGGGCTTTGTGCATATGAGGTAAGCACTCCACCAACCGAGCCACATCCCCAGCCCCTCTCGTAATTCTGAATTGAGTGGAACCATTAGAGGTTTATCCTAAGGTAGGACGGTCAAGGTATCAGGAATGCTTTGAAATCATGATTCTTAATAGTAAACAGGTCCGATGTGTCTCCAGAAGTGTTATAGGCTAAGATGCCTGTCTGAAAGGGAACCTGTTGTACATTATTTAAAATTGTTCCCCTGACTTGCCATTCGGTGTCATCTTGCATGAGTGTGGCCACCAGGGGCTGCCTCTGACCGCAACTGTGGATGACGGTCCCTGGGCTTTGACCGTAGGTCCCTGCTGCACTGAGGGATTTCCCTGTGTGGTGACGGGATGGCAGTGATCATTCATGATGTTGACCTGGAGATAAAAACCTGGGCTTGGGAAGTCCAGGTCTGCAGTTTTTTAGGATGGAGGCAGGTTCTCTGTGGCCCCTCGTCTGGGTGGGAAGGGGAATCAGAAGGCCTCTCTAAGAAGGGGTTGACTGCAGCGCAGGTTCCCTCCTGTGCCTGGGTCTTCTAACTCCAGGGACCAATCCCCAGTACCCCCCACGGGGCATCTTGGCATTGAAGCCCTGGGGTGCTGGCAGACTGCCTCTTCTATGGCAGGGAGCCTCAGCAGGTGCTTGCCCCAACATCTGTCACTAGGTGGGCTCCCTGACAGAGGTGCCCCAGGGTCTGCCCCGCCCCTGCTGGGAGTTGAGAAAAGCACCAAGGGATGGGTCACCTCTGCAGAGAGCCTGCCTCGCCCTGGCCCTCAGCCAAGCCCTCCCTTAAGAATGCATTAGACTCACTGGTAAAAGACTATTAGCACAGTTGGTGAGACCACCAGTGGCCACTTGGCTTCCCAAGGCCCCTGCCATGGTCTTACGATAGCCTTAGGCCATCCTCTTCACCCAGCAACTGGAGCGTGGGGCTGCAGGTTATCCAGGACTTGTTAGGGGGTTGTTAGAGCTGACGCTTCTCTGCAGGCACAGTGTGGAGCTGGAAAAGGTCCCCAGGCGGAAGGCCAGATGGCAGGTGGGCTGTCTGCCTGCTGCTCTTCCTTCTCCACCCTCAGCTGTCTAATCCTGGGTGCCTGTGGTGTGGTTGGTGTTGCAGGGGTCAGCTTGGGAACCCATCCCTTCTGCCCAGTACTGGCTGTTGTTTCTGGGGGCAGCAGTAAATGGGAGAGCCTGTTCCCAGTTGCATGACTTACAACCTGGGTGCTCTGGTTCCTTGAGACATCTTCTTTCCTGTGAACTTGGTGAGGGGTTTGCTGATCAGACACAAAGCTGACCGAGTGCTGCTGGGAGAAATGCCCAGCGGCAGTTGGTCCTGCAGTGACTCAAGTCATGTGGGAAGGTTAGGCAGGAATGCGTGTAATTCCACCACCTCAAGGAGGGCCTTTTTGGTCTTTTCTTTTTGGTACCAGGATTGAACTCGGGCACTCAACCACTGAGCTGCATCCCCAGTCCTATTTTGTATTTTATTTAGAGACAGGGACTCACTGAGTTGCTTAAGGCCTCGCTTTTTGCTGAGGCTGGCTTTGAACTCTTGATCCTCCTGTCTCCGCCTCCTGAGGCGCTGGGATTATAGGCGTGTGCCATTGCACCCAGTCCTTTTTGGCTCTTTGATGGAAGGATTATTTTGTTTTTCTTACAGTTTCTTCAAATGGCATTTTTTTGTAAGCGAGGTAAATCAGGTTATATTTAATCACTTTCATTGTTCTACACATCATCCTGTAGTCCTAGAGAGACAGCTTTTCTATCCTCAAACTCTGATAGGCAGTTTAATGACATTTGCCCCCACTGCCACACAGTGCCTGATGTGGCCACTTGGCAGGCCTCTTCAGGCAGAGGGATGGCTCACTTGACGTGTCTCCAGGTAAGTTGGATGTGCTTCCTTCCCACTGAGAAGGTTCAGGAGTTAGTTGGAAGCCCTTGCCCCAGAAGTCGCTGAGGCAGAGCAGCTAGAGATGCAGTGTTCGTAAGGTTCATAAGGTGGCCTCAGTCTATTTGCCAGCTTGTGCAGGCTTTTTTTGGGGGGGGTGGTGCTGGGGATTGAGCCCAGGGACACTTAACCACTGAGCCACATCCCCATCCCTTTTTCATATTTTATTTAGAGAGAGAATCTCACTGTTACTGAGGCTGGCTTTGAACTTGTGATTCTCCTACTTCAGACTCCCGAGTTGCTAGGATTACAGGAGTGTGCCACTGCACCCAGAAGCTTGTGCTGGCTGTTTGGGCTTCTTGATCCTCACAGGGGTTCTGCCGGGTCCAGAGGGAGCATGCAATAGAGGTGAAGAAAAGTGTGAGAGGACAGTTGGTAGCCCATGGTTGTCACAGGAAAAAAAATAGATAACATCTTTTGGGTAGCATTGACTTGCTAGTTAGTGTGTT
This sequence comes from Ictidomys tridecemlineatus, assembly GCF_052094955.1. Taxonomy (NCBI): domain Eukaryota; kingdom Metazoa; phylum Chordata; class Mammalia; order Rodentia; family Sciuridae; genus Ictidomys; species Ictidomys tridecemlineatus. Next base: position 227,308,341 of record NC_135478.1, read on the forward strand.
CGTCTGGGATTGCCTGTGTGTTGGATGTGGGAATTCTGCTGTGGGGCAGTTCCTGGAACATGGTGGGCAGGTGATCTCATCCAGGGCAACCTTCTGCTTTGTGTCTTTTAGAATGTCGTTCTTTCAGGAGGCTCGACAATGTTCAGGGATTTTGGACGTCGACTGCAGAGAGATTTAAAAAGAGTGGTGGATGCCAGATTAAAACTTAGCGAAGAGCTCAGCGGCGGCAGAATAAAGGTAGGAGAGACGAGTGCCTCTTGGTGACTTGCCCTTACACAGAGCTACAGGAGCGTGTCTGTCTGGAGCTCAGAATGAGCTGGAAGCTCTTTCTCATCACACAGAGGTGCATCAGGGGCTCTTCCTGAGCTCACTCCAGGCCCGTGGTTACGACTGAGCCCTGCACTAGGGCAGCGGCCGTCTTGGCTCTCAGCAACCCCCAGTGCCAGAAGTGTTCTGTGTTTTATGAGTTCAGGGCATGTAGCGTGATGACCAGGACCCTTTTGTTGACAGTGGGGATCTTTGGAAATGTTCTCATTAAACTAAAACAACCAAGATTTCTCCAGCATAATTCCTAACTAACTGGTGACTTCATTTGGATGTCTGATCAAGATTGGGCTTTGTTAGGGAAGGAGAGCAAGGAGGGAAGCCCCCTGACGTGGAGACAGCTGCTGGAAAGGACGGTGTCCTTTGGTGTTGCAGGTGGCTTTCGTCACTGGAATTGCCTCTGCAGGGCTCAGCCATTGGGCTGGCCAGGGTGTTTTCCCATTCAGATGCTTTAGTGTAAGTGGTGACCTCTGCTGGTCCATCTGCTTTGGTCCCTGGACCACCTGCCGCAGGGGGGAGTGCGATGAACGCGAGGGAAGGTTTCCGTACCCTCATGGTGGAGGGAAGGCCCAGAGGGAGCCATCGTCTTACCAGCTGGTAGAATAAGATCTGCTTGCACTTCTTGGACTAAATGTGAGCTGGTTCATTTTGCAGCCCAAGCCCGTGGAGGTGCAGGTGATAACACATCACATGCAGCGCTACGCCGTGTGGTTTGGAGGCTCGATGTTGGCCTCTACGGTGAGTCCCTTCCTGGATGGTTCTGAGTTTTGGTTTTTGTTTTGCATTCTTTGTTGAATTTGGATAAACATTGTCTCTGAGGGTTAAATAGTAATTATTGTACTTATATGGCTTTAAACAGACACACGTTTAATTTTGTCAGATACAAACATATTTTAATGATCATTTAAATTGAACAGCTAATTACTAAGAATCATTGCTTAGGATGCAGATAACATGGATAAGTAAAATCTAAAAAAAAAAAAATCTTTCATTAATCACTAATTCCAATGATTTTCCCAAGTGATGATTTCTTTCACCCTCAAATTTGTTAATTTAAGGCCAGCACATATTTGGTCCTAAATAAGTGGAGGCTGAGTAAAAATTTTTGCTGTGTGGTGCTGGAGGTCAGCGAGGGGTATGTTTCTTTTCCTGAGCCGCTGGGATCAGACCCAGGCCTCACGCACGTGGGGCAAGGGCTCTGCTGCTGTAGCATGCCCCAGTGAACTTGTGAAAGTGACATAGACTGCTGTTTAGTTCAGCATGAGAAAGAGGCAGGACCTGACCACTGTGGCCTGGAGAAAGCGTGGAGGTTTGCATCGGGAGGTTCTCTGTGCCCAGCAGTTGCTTTAGGTTATCTCCCTCTGAGCGCCTGGGCTGCCTTCTCACTGCCGCCTCTCGCAGCCCGAGTTCTTTCAGGTCTGCCACACCAAGAAGGACTATGAGGAGTACGGCCCCAGCATCTGCCGCCACAACCCCGTCTTCGGAGTCATGTCTTAGTGTCTGCCTTGAAGTCGCATTCGATAGTGTCATGTTGGGAACGAGTGTCCTCAGAGCCCAGAGAAGACTGCAGCTCCTGTACAGGCGACGCTGGGTGTGGGGTCCCACCGCGAGCTGGCAGCGTCCAGTGCATGAGGCACCGTGCCGTCTTCACGAAGCCATTCTTGACGTGCTGGCGGCGATCTGCCATTCTGCCTCCCTCCCTCTCTGCCCTCCCCATCTGAGCTTCTAGTCGACAAATACAATTCTGAAGGAATTCAAATGCAACTTTAAAAATTATTAGAGAAAAAAATGGTGTGAAATAGTCCCCCCCTGGAAATATCGTGGGGGCGTAAACACTGATCCTCCCAGCTTATTTTTGTAAATAAAACGTTATCAACTTGAAATACAAATCGATGTTTATATTTCCTATCATTTTGTATTTTATGGTATTTGGTACAACTGGCTGGTACTAAGCACGAGTAGATATTGATGTCATGGAGTGCTGTAATAAAATTTTTAATTGTGGGGCATGTTCCGATATGTTTATAGGCAAACAGAATAAAGCGAAGACTTTTTGCCACACGTTTACTAGAAAATGATACACTTTCCTGGGGTGATGTGAAGTCTGAACACTAAACAGTGTTGTGTGAGAGTCATCATGGGTACTGTGTCTGTTAGGTGTTTTGTTTGAGCTTTCTGAAATTATTTTATAGAAGATGATAGTTCGATGTTGGTGAGTGTTGGATGAAATGCTACCTTGCACCTTGTAATAAAAGCTGTTAGAATCTTTATAAATATTTTCCTGCTGTGGTGTGGTGGTCTTTTGATCCCCTTCCCCCCAAACTTTTAAAGAATATTAAAGTTTGTTTCACATGGGTGGAGAATTTGGTGATTAATGCATTGTTGGTGGAAGGGGGTGTCTAAAATGACTCACACTGCCAGTTCTGCAGCAGCCACCCCATCGCTGGAGTGGACGGCAGCTAACATGTCAGATGTGGTTTGGGCTGGGGTGTGGGATGGTCCTGTGGACCTCTGGTGCCCCTTCTTGGAATATAAGAGTTGTGCTTTTAAGCTTTCAGCAACTACTTGGGCATTTGCTGAGTTGGTTGCTGGCTTGAAAGGTAATTTGCCAGATTATTAGATTTAGATTTATTCTATTCTTCATATGATCCTTATGATTCTTTTAAGCTGATATTTATGATTTTCCCTTTAAGTTGCCAGATATACTTTATTCTCAGAAGATTTGCCTTTGTAACCATTTTGGTTTTAATATTTAAAATTAGAAACAGGTTGAGGAGTAATAAATCTAGCTCTTATCACGGCTTCATCTTCTAAAGTTTCACTTATCCATAGACACCTGCAGTCTGAAAATATTTAATGGGAAATTCAGAGAGAGACACATTCATGTAACTTTAACTGGAGTATATTATTATGATTCTTATAATTTATTATTATTTGCTCATCTCTGACTGTGCCTGCTTTATAAGTTGAACTTTATTGTAGACTTGGCCATGGCCACGCACCACAGCGAGAGCCGCTTGGCGCTTCACCCAACACTCTCGCTTCTGGTGTCGGTCAGCTTTTGTTACTGTAATGATATACCTCAGGCAGGCTGCTATGAGGGACAGATTTCAAGTTCAAGGGTGTGGCCCCTGCATCAGTTCAGTTCTGGTGGGGCCCTCAGCTGCTCAGTGGGGGTAGGTGGCCATGGCAGGTGCCTGTGCAGGAGCAGTGGCCACCCCTGAGTGCAGGAAAGCACTGGGTGGGGCTCTCGGCTGGTTGTGGAGTGTGGTCACGGCCAATGGCCACTCTCAGTACAGGAGCCAGAGGCTGGGTGGGGCTGGCTCAGGCTTTCCCTCCTTAATGCTGATTATGGGCAGTGACCCCAGGGATCCCAGGGCCCCTTTCTGGGCTCTGCTTCTCAGTAATTCCACACTACCGCCCAAAACCAGTGTCCTGGGAACCAGGCCTCCAACAGGAAACTTGGTCAAAACATCCAGACCACAGCGGAAGGCATGTGTGGGTGGGAAGGCAGTATGTACAGGGCTGTGTCTGCGGTGTCGACGTGGAGCGGGGCTGGGGACATGTCCCCTTTCCTCTGCCCACGTGCCAGTTAGGCCTGTGTTCCTCACCAACTGACCTCCTTGAAAGAGGGGCAGCTGGGTTCATGGCGGGTTAACTCCCTCCTCAGCAGAGTCCCCCTGAGCGTCCCTGAGCATCTCTAGGCCGGGGAGCACTGGTTTTCCTCCCGGGTTTCAATGTCTCATAAAATCTGACTCCTAAATTCGGACACTAGCAGGTGTTTAGTGGACACTTTAACCCGGGTGATGCCACAGTGCATCTCTTGTGGGTGGCCTTCTGTCCACTCTTACTCATGGAGTGTGGCCACCGGCATGTGACCTCAGCCTGAGACCAGCGAGGACACTGAGTGGTAAGGGTGCTCTCTGGCAGTGCTCGGCAGCTTCCCCAGCGCCACCCCTGAGCCCCTGTGGGGAGAGGGCGTTGTGTGATTAACACCTTCTTCATGAGCCTTCCATTCCATCTCATTTGTAAAAGTTACGATTGTGCCAAACAAGATTGTGAGGTTAATCGAGTTCACAGCTTGTTTAAGACCACCAGAGAGGCCCATTAAGAATATTTATCTGTTAAATAATTCTTTACTTAATTAAAGAATATTTCATAATGTTTCTTTTAAAAGTAGCTGTCAGGCCTGTTAAATAGAAATATAAATTGATTAGCAAAATAATCGTGTGGAGCTCTAATTGGCGATTACATCAATTTTAGTTGGTCAGGTGGAAATAAATCATTTTAAAAAGAGAAGACGCTAACTTGATCTTAGCATTATTATGAAAGGTTTTAAAATATTACCTGACCCTGCGTTGTTTCTCAAGTAAGCGCTCTTTATCCTCTGTAGATTGACTTCTTAGGGTTTGTGTTTTGTTTGGGGATGACATTTTTTTCTGTGGGCTTGTGTCTAGCATATTCTACTGAGAATTTCAAAATTTTTAATTGAGGAGAGGAATGTAGTTGCAAACCTGGGGGTTTATGACGTCAAGTAAAATTTTAATGATATGGCATTGGCTGTATTTCCGATATTTAGGAGTCAGTCGTAACTAGTCAGAGCTCCCTTTGACTCACTCTTGCTTCTCTGGCACTTAGTGCACGTAAATCCTCAGGGGTTTCCCTTCAGACGGATTTTGGCCTGAGTAGTCCCTTCTGCCCCTGGACTTGCGTGGTGACAGTGGCAGAGTGGTGCGGCACTGTGTTGTTGCAGTGACGTCATTTGTGTATTCTGGTGCAGCAGAACTTGGGCTGTGCAGTGAGAAGGGCTCCTGTTTGGTTCCGCAAGTGGGACTTAGGCAGGGTACAAGAAGTAGGGACAGGCAGGAAGGAGTACAGGGAGGGAAGGGGCCTGTGGCGTCCATCGGCGAGCTCCTTCCTCCAGCTGGGCCTGTTCTCCTGCAGCTGGACTCCCACAAGGCCCAGGAAGCCCAGTGAGCCAGTGCCTGGGCACCTTGCCATGTGGTTTAGACTGATGAGGAAGCCTGGGGAGAGACTGTTGGGGACCAGAGACACACGCACAGTCCAGCGCCCTCTAGAGCCGGGTGACGTCAACCTGGAGGTCTGAGAGGAGCAGATGCCCAGCCCCTGCTGCTCCACCATCAACGCCAGCGAGCTCTTTGGCCTGATGCCCCGTCCACCATTCCCACTGTTCCCTGACACCCCGAGCACGGCTCTCCCTCTTTCTCATGGCCACAGCCCTCTCCCTGTGAGTGTGTGTCCTGCTCGCCTTCCTGAGTAGATCTTTGCTTGTCCTCTGTAGGCCAAGAACCTTTTCCCCTCTGGGCACCTCCTGAGACCTGGACCATCATCCTGGCAGCAGGCATCCCCTCCCCTCCCCTCGTCAAACCCAGGCCTCCTCCCGTTGCAGGCCCTGAAACCAGCAGATGCTGTCAGCTCTGGGTTGCGCATTTACTAGGTTCCTTCATGGGAGGCCTGCCAGTCTGAGCATGCTCGTCGATGGACATGTGGGGGCCGTGCGGAGGGGGCACAGGTGCAGTGAGATGGGATGGACCATGACTGGGTGACTGGCGGGGGAGAGGGAATGGGTGGTGTCAGAGGCCTCTGGGAGGGGTTGCAACTAGGTCACAGGAGAGAATGGAGGCTGGTGGCGGGAGGTGGAGAAGGGGAGCCATCTAAAAGAGAAAAGGGCACACATTGGGTTCTATAAGTCAAAAAAAGCAAAATATCAGTTTCCTAAAACAAATGTCTGGAGCAGAAGCTAGCCCGGCTTTTGGAACATGGATCGAAACTGGGTGTTGGGATGTTGGAGCTCCGTCCAGAATGGGGCTGGGCTAAGGGGGAGGTCTTCATCTGGAGAGCAAGGTCCTGGACATGGAGAGAATTTAGTGGGTGGTCAGGTCAGCACTACAGAAAGCAGACACACCTAGAAGCTTCCCTCTAAGTCATGATCCCACCTGGAGAGGGAGAGAAACCTGCCAAGCGCCATGGCTACCCTCGAGACTTCTCAGGGCACCAGAGAAGTGCTGTAAATAGGTCCGAGAGCAGGTGATGTGGTACCTGTAGGCAGGAAGGGAGGGAGAAACCTGTGGAGCCATGGGCAGAGCTACTGTGGCTGGGAGAGGGGTCTGGCCAGATGCTGTTCTTTGTAGACGAACCTGGCAGATGAACCTTTTGAAGCGTGGTAGAGGAATACACAGCCACTGGATGCAGTTAGTTTTTTTTTTTTTTTAACTGAAACTACCAATAAGATATTTTTTCTTATTGAATTTAGAATTAGTCTATTTATGTCTCTTATTGCATTTTATTTCTTGTAAAAAAGAAAGCTTTTGTGCTCTCTCCAGGATCAGTGGAATTTGATAGCTATTAAAGAAGAACTTAGGACAAGGACCCCGACAGGTTAGTAATGATTAGAAGTACGCTAGTGGAGGGACAAGCTGTGAGCTGCAGGTGGAGTGACCAGTTGGTGTTCCACTGACATCTTTCATCTTGATTAGGGCAGGACACCAAGCTTGCTGTTCTGATTATGGAGTCATTTTCTTGAGTGAACTAGAAGTAGCGTGTGTAAACATATTTATTCACTTATTTATTTAATCTTACGTCCCTGATAAATTAAACTTTATAGGTAACCAAAGCATCATTGCATGAAATAATCACAGCTCTGAATCATACTGTGTGTGATTCCGATGTCCCCAGTGGCAGGGAGGGATGGCATGACCGCTCCATGGCAACGGGCAGTTTACGCTGCCTTGATGACGGAGCCCTGGTGCTGAGGCTTCAGGAGCAGTGGGAGCATTTCCAGGTGGCTGTCCTCTGCCCTGGGTGCTTGTGGCCAAGCTGCTCCTAGCCACGCTGTGCGCCAGTTTTATTGCATCAGTGCTCCCAGTTGTCAGTTCACCACGTAGTGAGGGCGGAGCTTGATTCCCCCAGGAAGTGGGAGTGGCCTTCATGTGGACGGGCTTAGTGGCCACCCTCCAGGATAACTTTGCAGGTCTCTCTCCTTTTCTTCTTTTCCTTCGCCAGTACATTCACACCAAGGGCACCCCAGGCCAGGCCATCACAGTGGACTGCTCTCACAAGGAAGTGGGCTTGGCATTCCTTCCCAGCATTGAGTTGTGGCCAGCTCGCCTCTTCCTGCTCGCTCCACTCGGGTGACTGGGAAGTGTGACCAGCAGACGGTTGATGCTCACCTTCCGCAGTGTGCCCCTGGGCAGTGTCCGTCAGTGCCCTGGAGGAGCCAGTGAGAATCCCCTGCTCCTGTTCCCAGGTGAGCTGTGGCGTCATACCCAGCAGGTGCCCTGGAGCATGCTTGGGATGGCAGATGCACAAAGCAAGTCCCAGTGTCTAGGACACCCTTGGGTTGGCAAGGTTAGACGCGTTGTCACCCAGGGCTTGTGGAGCTCGAGCATGCCGAGATGGGTGGTGCTGAGTGGTGGGGTAAGAGCAGTCCGTGGCCTTTCCGAAACCTTTCCCACCCTGGAACACCATCGCCCCCTGGAAACCAGTAGCTCTCCCAGGGTGGCACGGGCAGAGCTCCCCTCAGCAGGGACCTTGGAGACCCCTTCCTCCCGCCCCAGTTGATCCTATGAGTGTGACAGATCCAGAGACTCCAGGGAGGAATTGTGGTCCTTGATTTCAGAATATTGCTTTTATGTTACTTGGACTGAAGAACATTAATGGTGCTTTGGATGAATAGTGGTGGTAAAACTGGGGGAGATTTAAATTACAGAGGGTCCTTTGCAGAAAGATTGTGGTTCATAATGGGTGCCACTTGGTGCTTGTCTTTTTAAATTTCTTTCTCGTGCTCATATTTGTCTACCAAGTTAGTGAAAGTCCAGTCAGCTACGTGCTTCAGACTGCATTTAACTGCCTTTAAGAAAAGGACTCGGGCTGGGGATGTGGCTCAAGCAGTAGCGCGCTCGCCTGGCATGCGTGCGGCCCGGGTTCGATCCTCAGCACCACATACAAACAAAGATATTGTGTCCGCCGAGAACTAAAAAATAAAATATCTTAAAAAAAAAAAAAAAAAGGAAAGGACTCAAGTTTGACTACTGGAATTGTATTTTAAAAACAAGCAAAACACCCCTAAGGGGGTGGATCATGGACATTGGTGACTTCAACAGGGTTACGCTGTGGGAAGATGAGTGTGGCTGTGGTGGTCACTGTGACACCAGATCTGTCTCTTTTGGAGAACTCGTAGGTGACTTTGATAAAGGTCGCGGTGCTCTGTGGACTCCTCGCGTTCCCAGCGAGGACCTGTGTTCCTTACTTGTGTTTGTTTTGTTTTACTGTTTGCAGTGCTGGGCTTGAGCCAGGGCCTCGTGTGCGCTACCACGAGCCACACCCCCAGCCTGTGTGTGTGTTTTCACATTCAGAATTACATACGTTGGGAATGTTCTGGAAGAGAACGTCATTTCTGTTCATTTTGGTGATTTCAGTGGCACCATATTTGTGGTTTGGACAAAGAGTTTCTGATGTTGCTGACTTTTAGCTATTGTCTGTCCACAGCCTGAAGACCTAGTCAGTGCCCAGCTGCGCGGACTCTGCCCCGGGTGCAGTGGCCTCTGGTGGTCTTGCCCCTTCCTGCCTTGCCAGGTTGCATTTTATGGCAGCCTTTCTTTGGGGGAATGCAGAGGAAAAATCAGGAATTGAAATTGCTTTCCTTTTAGTTTTGGGGAAAATAATCTGTAGCAAGAAGTTGAACCTTACGTGAAAATAAATGAAAATCAAACAAAAGAGAGCAGACAGTCTGATCACAGAGGGCCTGATCCCCAGGGGAGCTGGCCTCTTGCAGACCCAGGAGGGTGGAAGAGTGGGAGCTGTGTAGAGGAGAGCGGGGTGTTGGGAGCCCAGGGGAGGCTGCTGGACGGGGGAGGCAGCAGGCAGCTTGCCGGAGTTGGGTGTCCCTTGTGACTGAAGGGGCATGTGGCTTTTTCCAGTGGGTCCCAGATGGGAAGCTGTGGGTATCGATCAAGACCTGATGGTTTGGGGCCAACTGCTGCAGGAGCAGAGTGATACAACTGAGCTGCAGATTGTGGGTCAAAGTGCTACTTTAGAATACAGTCTGTAAATTTAGCCTCTCGACTGGAAAGATGAAACTTTGATGACTGTGTGGCTGGGCTGTTCTGTTTTTCTACGACTGATCCTGAATCCATGCCCTGAAGCTGCTATTTATCCTAGTTACTTAAATAAAAACCTTCCAAGCGTTTTTATTATATCACATATTTTCCTTTAAAAGACTGTAGGTTCCCAGTTACGGCCTCATGGGATTGTGAGCAGAGCCTCAGATTGAGACTGGAGATCCGAGTTCTAATCCTGATGCAGCTTTTTGTGTGCTGGTGTCGGGAGGGCAACATACCCTGCTCCCTGGGCCTGCGCCCTTGCCGCTCCTGGGACGTCCTGGTGACACAGCACACTGCGGAGACCTTCAGAGGAGCGTGGCCAGGCACAGAAGCTGGCTGGCTACACAGCTGTCCAAGATCCAGGTGCCCCGGCTCCATCCCTCCACTCCGGGCCTCTCTCCAGTTTCTGCTGGACCCTCGGTGGTGGCAACATTGCTGCAGCCTGCACAGGGCCTTGTCCCTGTGGGCCGTTGGCCTCTGTGCTCCTTTCATAAGGACACGTCACACAGGGTCAGGGCCGCCTTCGTCCTCTTTGACCTTGCCTCCGCTCATTGCGTCTGCACAATCCTGTTTCCAGCATGGTTCCACATTGAGTTTCTGGGGTCAAGGACTGGGGCAGATGGAGTTTGGAGGATGTGTTTCCCTCCACAGCAAGGCCTTGAACACAGCTGTCGACCCCAAGCACACAATCCCCTTGCACTGCAGGCCCCTCTGGCTCTGTTTCCTGTCTGTGAAGTAGGGTTCTGCACACCTCGTGGTGTGGGGATTAAGAGGACGTTCGTGGAAAGGGTGAGCGCAGCTACAGGCTGTTGAGAGGAGACCTGTGTCCACCGCCTGCAGGCCGTGTGGAGGAGCCAGGAGACTGCACACACTGCTTTACCCTGAGGGACTCGGGCGTGTTGGGGACAGCGCCTTCCTCCCCCAGTCTCTAGGGAGGGCACAGCTCTGGCCTCACTTTCCCCGTGTTTCCCCGTCTTGCTGAGACCCGGCAGCGTTCTGCAGTCGGGTGGACTCACTGTGGCGTTGCCTCTTCCTGCATCTGTCCACCCTACCTGGGGGTTCTCTTCCTCAAGGGCAGGCCCTTGTGACAGGCTCCTCCACGCACCGGGCACCAAGCAGCCTCATGCGCAGGACTCTTGGCCTGTGATGGACAGGCATGGAATGAAACAAGGGGCCACCTGTTAGGAGACTCTTGAGAACTTCACGAGGCGGGAAGTCCGTCACCCACGTAGAGTCCTGTGTGACTGCACAGGTTGGCCGTCCACAAAGCTGGCCCTGGCTGGTGTCACCCAAGCCAGTGTCTCCCAGTAACAAATGCTTTCCAAACCACTGCAGACGTCCCCGGGTGCAGATGAGCATGCCGAGGGAGAAGACACCAGCTTGGTGGGCCCTGCCCGGCCTCACCCCTCAGCTGGCTGCCAGCCGAGAGCGCATCCCTCCCAGAGGGGGGTGACTTTGCAGCAAAGCCTCTCATTCCCTTCAGTGCGTGCTTAATGATACCTATTATTAAAAGTGCCATGTTCCTTCCAGAGGAGCAGGCCGCGAGACAGACGGCTTGCAGATAAATAAGCCACAGGGCGTCTGGGCTGTGGTATTTATTGATTCATGGGTCTTCTTGTAAAGCAGAGGAGAAAAGAAACAATTATATCCCGAAAAACACATTTTAATTTTTTAAGTGGATCCATTAAACTTCTGCGCTTGAATAATGAATCCGAGTGGGGCAGGCTTCCTGGAAGCCCCTGTTTCTTGCCCACGTTGCCCAAGTGCCCTCAAGTTCAGGGGCACAGATCTCTCCTGGCCCCCGCTGAGCCAGCGCATTGTACCATAACTATGTGGTTCTTTTTATGTGGTAGAGGATTAATCTCGCCCAAGAGGCCATCAGCAACCCTCCCTAATAGATGCCCTCACTGCCTGGGGCTGGGCCACTCCCCACAGGCGGTCTGTGCTGACTAGGGGCCTTGCCGGGGGTCTGGGGCTGGAGATGGAAGGTCAGACATGAGGGCGAACCCGCCTGGTGCCCTGGAGAGCCTGCACCCGAGCACTGGGGGAGGGCCGAGGTGGGCAGTGCTCTGTGCTCCCGCACCTCAGGCTCTGAGGGGCTAGTGACGGTGCTGTGGGGTACCCGCCGGTCTCCATTCTGAGAAGCTTCCTGGTGCCGTCCCATGTGGCCCTTCCTGGAGGATTCAAGAGTGAGCCTAGAAGGGCCCCTTATGCACAGAGGTACATTCCAAGACCCCAGGGCACACCCCAAATCAAGGAGAAAACCCAACCACACCCATGCATACTGTGTTTTCCTGTATTGTCTACCTGTGAGCGATTGAAAAATTTAATTGAAAAATTAGGTTCACCGGGAGATGACCGCTAAATGAGTAGAACGTTTGTAGTGGCACCCTGAATGACAGCTACGGGGAGCTGGTGTCCGTTTCTAGAAAGATGTAGGCATGTGACAAAGCAGTAGGCCACTACCTAAGGGTCACTTGAACACAAGCTGATCCATTTGGCCCGGGTCATCCTTTCAGAGCTGACCCCAGAAGTGACTGCCTGGTCAGGACTGTCAGGAGTGGCTTCCCCGGCTGCTCAGCTGTGGCAGTGGGTCAGGTTTTCTTGGCCTGGGGTCCCTGGAAGGTGGAGACCCAGCTGCAGTGCAGGGCTTCTGCTGAGTGTGCTTGTGGCCAGCAGAGGGAGGGCTGGGGACGAGGCTGGTGAGGCCGGCAGGGCATGAGGAATCGTTGCCCGGTGGCTGGCACAGGGTGCTGGCTACACTACGCCGTGGGACCGACTGTGTGGCATGTGCCTCAGAATCGCCCTCCGCGGTGGCAGAAGATGAAGCTTGTAGCCCTGCTGCTGCCCCTGCCGACCGCCTGCCCAGAGACAGTTTCATCTCTGTTTCCCTGAGCCGCCAGGCTGCTCCTCCGATGTCCTCTACCATGTGGAAGCAGAGGCATGGGTAGGGGTGACAGTGTGCACCTGGGCTCGTGTGGGCTTGGCTGCCCCTGCAGGAAGCCTGTCCCTGCAGCGGTGGCTGGGGGAAGGGCCAGCTGAGGCCATGCTGTCCACTGTGCCTCATAGGAGGTGCCTCTGGGGGCCTTCTGAGAGGAGGTGGAAGGGAGGCTGGGGGAGGGGCAGGGGCAGCCCTGAGAGGGAAGGAGGAGCTGTACTGTAGGAGAGGACCACGAAACAAACAGGGCATCTGTAACGAGAGCACCCTGCACCGACAGTGCCGGGAGCCCCAGGTGCTGGCTGTGTGGAAACAGGCTCAGGTCTCCTCGCAGTGACGCTGCGGTCCCTGTGAGGCTCACTACCACATGACCAGCCACTCCCCCAGCTCCTGGGAACTTGCCAGGCCCCCAGTCCTGCCGAAGCCCACTCCCCATCTGAGCAACCCGGAGAGAGCCACGGTGCCTCGGGCTTGATACCCACGTGCTTTGTCAAGGCCAGCTGGAAGGGCTGCCGGTCACCACTGAGGTGCCCACACTGAGAGTGAGTGGACGAAGGCAGGCCGCCCACCACGGGTCGGGGTAGGGCAGAGCCGCTGCTGACGTCACTGTGACACCTGCCCTGCTGGGTTCCCGTGCAGCCAGGGGAGAGCCCAAGGACATGTGTGCACAGTGTCCAGGGCAGGACCAGGGAAGTCCAGGAGATGCCCCAGAGGGTGTGGCACCATCTCTTCTCCAACCCACTCACAGCTAAAGTCCTCTCCCAAATGTACGATTCCTTTTAAGTGACTCCATTTTGAATAGATCAGAGTTTTAAATTTTACAATAAGGAATACCTCGCTTAAAGTGCAAATCTAGTTGAGACAAATAGCTCCCTGAGTGGTAAAGTGACAGGTGACAAAAGTCCCTTCTCCAGAAGGATAAGTGACCTTGGAAAGGTGGAGGGAGGAGAAGTCAAGGAAGCCAGAGGCCCGTGATGGCCAGTGCCCGGCCGGCTACTTCCAGTTCTGGAAGGCCCTGGGAGCCTGGGAGGCTCTACAGACTGGAAGGCCGCAGGGACCAGCCCCTCCTCACGCCCACCCACCCGCCCTCATGGCGGCCTGGGTCCTCACTGCTTCGTGGGGAAGAGCGCAGGGCTTGGAGTCCAAGGTCAGAGAGCCCAGGATGCGTGCCCCAGGCTGGGTGACCAGACGCAGGAGCTGTTTCCCCTGCGATGAAGTGGGAAGGCGCCTTCCTCCCCAACAGGGTTCCAGGAATCAAGATGACAATATGTCACGGTGCTTGGTCAGGTGTCTGCTCAGTTACTGCTGTTGGGATGGCCTTGCCTTAGGCAGATGTCCTCAGAGTACTCATTGGCCAAAATAGCGGGGTCTCGGGGTGGCCACTGTTCTCAAGCGTGTGATTTTGATGCAGACATCAGGAATGACATGCAGGTAACACAAGGCAATATCGAAGTGCCCAGAGGTGCTATGCACAGGGGTCCTCAGGGTCCCAGCCAGCTGAGCCCTAGGTCTCGAGTGGCCAGAGGACAGGCATTTAAGGCGCCTTGGGTCAGTTGTAGAGATGAAGCTCAGCAAGCTGCGAACCCCACTGGCTACCTGGCTCCCAGATGGTATGGCCCAGGGTGGGAAGACGGTGGCCGTCCACAGGGAGAACTGATCGTGCAGGTTTGATGGGGGTGTGTGTTGGGGACCACCTGGAGAGGCTGGCTGCACCCGTTTGAGCAAGGTTAGAGAATGACCGAGGAGTGGGTGATTGGTTTTTGCAGTGGTGCTCTTGGACATTTTAATTAGCAGTAGCAATTGGTTTCTGTAATTTTTTCTTTCTGTGCTGTCCCAGCAAAACCGGTGAACTCTTCTTGCATCTGTACATCGTCATGGACGTAGGCCACAAGGAGAGAAAGTATATTTCGTGTGGCTGTTGCCTTCTGGCTTTTAATGGAAAATCAATTTATTTCAGCATATTAAGCCATTAGTGCTGATTGGATATTAACTTCCACTTTTTCCTTTAAATTTATCTCCCACTCGGGCCTCTTCATCCTGGGGAGGAGACTCCCGACTCTGTCGGTGGTGGACGGCCTCCTGGGAAGCAGGGAAGGCACCCGTGCTCTCGGGGCGCTTCTTCAGCCCTCGGGGAACTTTCGGGTTAAATCATTAAACTCCTCAAGGCTTCTGGCTCTGTGGTTGAGCATCACCTTTCTTAATTCCATGCCTGTCAAGAAGAGGCTCAGCAAGAGCCTTTTGTGCAAATGGCTTATTGCAGAGGGTTGCCCAGAGCCGTGGCCAATGAGAGGAGGCACTTTCTCAAACAGGGAGGGGGCTTCGTGCACCTGGGAGTTAGCCTGGTGTCACCTGGCCAGGCATGATGCCCGGTCATTTGGCCGGCCACTGGTCTGCGTGCCGCTGTGAGGGCGTTTTGAAGATATGGTTAATTTCTCTACTCGGTGAAGTTCAAGTAGAGGCCGTGACCCTCCACTGTACGGGTGGGTCTTGACCCAGCGGCTGAGGGCCCAAGACCAGGAACTAGGGCTTCCTGGGGGGGGAGTTCTACTCCAAACGTGACGTGGAAGCCCCGCCCCAGCTCCCAGCCGTGAGTTGGCCCTGCAAGTCTCAGCTTGCCGCAGGCCTGGGAGCCAGTTCCTTAACCCCCCACCTCGTGTCTCCCCACAGGAGGGTCCACCGGCTGTGTTTCTCGGGACTCCTGTAGACATGGGCCAGAACTTGGGCGGGCGCTGCCACTGCTGTTCTTTCCCTCTGGGCACAGATACAGCAGCTGCAGGGGCTTGTAGAAGAGGGAGCGATGGTGATCATTTGGAGCTGGCACTTGAGTGGAAACCTATTTGCCCTTCTAACGCCAGGGGATATTTTTTGTGCACTGACTAATGAACACATCGTTGTTGTCCTATTAAGTACCGTTAATTAGTTTTTAGCAAATACTCGTGAGTGTCTGACGTCGGTGCTGCATTTAGCTCTTCAGGGCATAAGACACAGAGGGATAAGACACCAGGGATAAGACACAGAGCAGAGCAAAGACCTGCTTCTGAGCAGCTCTTTAGGCACCTGGGGGCCAGGGGGACAGGATGCTGGCCAAGGCTGGGTCCCGCTA
The DNA here is from genome assembly GCF_052094955.1 of Ictidomys tridecemlineatus. NCBI lineage: Eukaryota > Metazoa > Chordata > Mammalia > Rodentia > Sciuridae > Ictidomys > Ictidomys tridecemlineatus. Next base: position 227,323,828 of record NC_135478.1, read on the forward strand.
CCTTCCCACAGTCCCACCATTTCCTGCATTTGATAAACTAGAGAGAGAGGGAGGGGGCAAGGACAGCCTTCACTGGGGCCGGGTGGGCACGTAGCCCCGGTAAACTCCACCACAGGAAGCCCAGAGTCTGGGGACGGAGGGCACGTGCCCCTGCTGCTTGAATGTGTAAAAGGACCCTGGGAGCTCAAGTAGGTGATAGGTCGGCACTGGCCACTGGAGGGGTACAAGAATTTTTTTTTTTGGGGGGGTGTGTGTGTGTGGACTAGGGATCAAACCCAGGGCCTTGCACATGCTGGGCAAGCACTCTACTGCTGAGCTAAGCCCACAGCCCCAGAATCAGGTTTTTGGCTAGAGAGAGAGAGCCAAGGAAAGACTTTGAAAAAATCAGTGTGTGTGTGCTCCTATGTGCATGTGTGTGCATGTGTGTGCATGTGTGTGCATGTGTGTGCATAGGTATGGTGGTTGTGGATATGATTGAAGTAACAATTGATACCATTAATAAATGAGGAGGAGCTTTTGAATTAACAGCCACCCAAGATGGGAGACTGATGTTTAAATGTTTCCTAACGAGATAAATGAGGCAAATGGATTCCGACTGTTAGGAGGCAGAGAAGACCCTGCCCGCGTAGCCATGGCCGAGGCGGTGAGGAGCTTGTGCTAGGTCTGCAGCAGGCTCAGAGACAGTCTTCAGGCCTCCAGGGAGTCTGCCTGCTGGCATCTTGGACCCAAGACGTCATCTCTGAGATGTCTTCAAGGATGACCGAGAAAGGTGACATAGTGGAGGTTGTCGAGCGGGTGACCCTGGGTGGGATCCCTGCCCTGTCCACGCCGCCCTGCTCGGACAGGAGTGTTGAGGTGCATGTGGCCGGGTGTGGGGTCTGCATCAATCTGATGCTCCTGGGATGTGACGACTTTGGGCAGAGTGGCCGGTGACCCCTGCAAATGTGGAAGGGAGTGAAGGACCTAGGGCCTGGGGTGCAGAGGGGGTCCTGGGACAGGAACAGAACTTTCATGTCCCTTCATCAGTGTCTGCCATTCAGCTCTGGGTGGGTCCCCTGCTAACCATGTCTGCTCTCGGTGCCTGTGAGCTCCACGTGTAAGTGGGGTCACGTGGCACTTGCATTTCTGCGCCTGACTCTTTCCACTCCAGGTGCATGCACGTGGTCAGGAACGACAAGACTCCTTCTCGTCATGGCTGAGTCGTATCCTCCTGTACACACACCACCTTTCTGTACCTGCCCATCCTCTGGTGGGCATCTAGCCTGCCTCCACGTCTGGCTCTGGGCCTGGTGCTGCAGTGAGCAGGGGGTGCAGGGGTCTGTCCCAGAGGTGGGGTTGCTGGGTCATACTGTGGCTCTCTCCTTAACCTCTCGAGGAGTCTCCACGCTGTTTTCCCCATGGCTGTTCTTGGTCTGCGTCCCATTAACAACACACAAGCTTCCTTTTATGACTGAGCCAGGCCTGTTTTGTCCACTGCACAGCATGCAAAAAAGGGGGAGCTCATTTACAAGATGTCTGAGAGTGGAGGGGGACACCCACCCTCGGATCTGCCTCCCAAGGGTGGGGTTCAGGGACATTGTGGGGTAAAGCAGGGTGATTTAAGGCCTGGGGAAGGCTGACTGGAGGTGAAGTAATCGATGGTGTGCACGTGTAGTCAGATTCCATGGCTCTTCATAGGACGCGTGTGCAGAATGTGGCAGTGGAGCCACAGTAGGAGAGGAGGAGGTTTTGGCCTTCTGAAGTCAAAAGGTCCCCATTGGACACTGAGTAGATCCGAATAAAGAGTCAGTGCTGACGAGAATGGCCTCAAATCCCTGAAAAGTAACCTAGGCCACGGTTATCATCATGACCCACGGGTCAGAGGTGTCATCTACAGCAGAGCTGGCGGGAGACTAATAATACAGAGCTCAGCCCTGCAGCCTCCAAAGTCAGTGATTTTAAAAACCAACAGCACATGACTAAGGGGAGCATGCGTGCCCAGAGTTAGGGAAGTGGAAAGTGTGCAGCCTGGTGAGTGGTGAGTGCTGAGCCTGGGCCAGCTCCGTCTGCTGGCTGGTAACCAGCAGAGTTGGGATTGCGTCCCCGCCCAGAGTCCTACAGATGAGGCCTTCTTCTGATGGTTACCTTCCTGAGCATGGCTCCCAGGCCCTTCAGAGATGCGTCTGGGCTGCCGAAGAGACATCTGCACAGCTGTGAGTGTGCGGCGGAGGGTGTGGCCACGGGGCAGGGGCTGGGCTTCACCTTCTCCACGTCCTCACCAGCACTTGGTCTCTTCGTCTCTTTGATGGCGGCCACTCTGACTGGAGCCAGGCCACATCTCCTTGTGGTCTCGATCTGCATTTCCCTGATCAGTGACGTCGAGCCCTTTTTCATACACTCGTGGCTGTTTGTAAGTCGCCTTTGGAGAAACGTCTGTTCAGGTCCTTTGCCCATTCATGAAGTGGGGTCCCACATTTTCATGCTATTGAAATGCCTGAGATTCTTACGTATTTTGGATATCAGCCTCAGATCAGACGTCTGGTTTGAAAATGTCCCTTTCTGTAGGTGTCTCTTCACCCAGTTGCTTGTTTCCACTGAAGAGCAAGAGCTTTTTGTAATCTCATCTACTTTTGCTTTGTGTGGCCTGTGCTGCTTTTGGGGTCACATACAAAACCCCACCACCCGGTCCAATGTCCTGGGGCTCCTCTTCTGCTAGGCCACAGTTCCCAGGAGGTGTCTTCTGCTCCCCTCAAGGGCCCTTCCTTGGTAGGAGCACTGGGAGGGTGGAGTGGGAGGGAGAGCGAGCTCATCTTTCTGTTTTATAAGGACACTAATCCCATCAGGGGCTCCCATCCGCGTGACCTCACTCACCCTGATCACCTCCGGGGCCCCACCTCCATCACTCTGCAGATGAGGGCTTGAAGTTCTGAATCTTGGGGGAGACACACATATTCAATGCACAGCAATCCAGCAGGTGGATTCTCGGTGGTTCATGACCCCTGGGGACAGAAGTGTGATTCCTCACGATGGCCGAGAGGACGGACCCTGAACTTCTTGCCTGTTGGCTGCCCGCTAGGCAATGACGGTCACTCCAGGCAGGATTGATTGTGCAACCCTAGGTCCACTGAAGGCTTAGATCTGTGTCGTCTGCCTAGAGATGGGGAAATGGAGATGGCACGCCGTCACGTGGCACAAGCGGGGGCAGCAGGGTGACGTGCCAGGCCCCCGTGAGCGCAGCGCCACAGAGTGTGCCTCAGCAGGAGCTGCTGAGGGGGAGCATGGTGGGGCCAGGACCGGAGGCACCAGACCCTGGAGACGGAGGGGCATGCTCCACGAAGACACTGTCAGGGTGAATTATGGGCCCTCACCTGGGACCTCAGAGTGTGGCCGGGTCTGGAGAGAGGGGCTTTAAGGAGCTGTGCTCAGACGAGGCTGTGTGGGCGGACCCTGACCCAACTTGCAGTGTCCTCATAGGAAGAGGCCAGCAGGAGAGACACCCAGGTGACGGAGCTGAAGACGGCCATCCACAGGAAAGGAGGAGGGCCTGGGGGAAGCCAGCCTGCCCTCACCTTCCTGGGCGTCCAGCCTCTAGAGCTGGGAGGAAGTAGGTTTCTGTTGTCTGTGACACTGGGTTTATGGTGCTTGGTCCATCAGCCCTAGCCAACCAGCACGGTGCTCACATCTGAAATCTTTACAAATGCCGACACCTGTCACACCAGACCAAAGTGGCCTACTCCCTGACTTGGGCCACCACAGAGCTTCAGCTGTGGAATTCTGAATGGTCGGGCTCTTGGTAGAACCGTCCAGAGACTCCAGGTGCCCCGTCTCAGGTGGAGGGTTCTTGCGATTGACATAGAAAAGGACAAGGCAAGAATTTTGCTTCTACTCAGGAAAGGTGCTTCCTCCAGGATGTCAGCTTTTAAATGACAACAGCCATGTGGGTGGCCTGAGCATTCTCCCTACCAGGCCTGGCTTCAAAGGCTCTGCGTGGGTTCACTATGCTGGTTCTTAGTAAAATGTGGATCAGTGTTACCACACCACTTTACCCATGAGGCCGAGGCAAGGAGAGTCAGTAACCGCTACTAATTCTACTTACTTAGACCTGAGAGACCCGAGTTTTGCTCACGCCTGGATGAAGGAACGGGCAGGAACGGGCTTGCTAGAAGCTGTCTGAGCACTAGTAAGTATTGGACAGTATTTGAGTGACCCGTAACTTTGTTTTCCTTGTGATTCTGAATAATGAACACAATGTAAATCCTTAGCCCCTTTATGCCAAGGTCGATTCTCAACAAGTTAACCACCAGCAATTCCAAATAGGGTAAAATGATTTATTATGTTCAGGCACTTAATGACTGTCCCATTTTGACTGTAAAGAAGTATCAGATGTTTTTTAACAGTAAGTTATTTCTTCTGCCCCTGTTAAATGTACACAGGTCAAACATCTGAAGGCGCTGCTCCACAGGCACCTGGTGACCAGGCTCTTGGTGCACCGTGACTCTCTCAGGTGCTTGCAGGCGTCCTTCTCCTCCCTCTGCTCACCTCCCACATTCTGGCTGCTCCTCTTCTCCACTCCTCACATTCCCAGTATCCTGAGAACTGGAAGATTGTCCCAGCTGGTTTGCAAATAGGGTTGCCAGATGAAACACAGGACAACCAGTTAAAGTTAGGCTTCTGATAAACAGCACGTGATTTTTTTTTTTTTAAGGTACAAACGTGTCCCATGCATTATTCACGACACACTCTCGGCATTGCATGAGACATGCTTATGCTCAAAAAACATTCATTGTTTATCTGAAATTCAAATTTACCTAAATGTCTTGAATTTTTATTTGCTAAATGTGACAAACATATTTGTAAGGATTGGCCCTGTTAGTGATTTGGAGAAATTTCTTGGAAGGGAAGACTGTGAGAGAGAGAGAGTGTGTGTGTGTGTGTGTGTGTGTGTGTGTGTGTGTGTGTGTGTGTGTTGGACTTGTAGGAGTTCCTGGCTGGGCAGGTTCATCTTGTTTATAATTTCACAGTGAACTCACTGATCTTATTAGGAGTAATGAATGTACGAGCGGCAGCTGCCTCACAGAACGCCTTCCTCACACCCCACCTCAGTTATCCTTCACAAGGCCCTGAGGCCTCTCTTGGCCACCAGGCCAAGTTCTCGCCCACTGGGCCCTGCCTCTCCACCACCGCGGGTCTTCCCTCCGCTCTTCTCCAGTGACTGGTTCCTTGTGGTCAAAAGCCCTGATGTGAAGACCCAGAGCCCAGGGTGCTAACCTGGGCCCATCACGCACCACCTGTGTGAACCTCAGAGTGTTTCTCCACTTCTCTGGCCGACCCCCTCACCCCCCAGCTTCCAGGTTTCCAAAAAGGAGGCTGGGAATGGAGCTGTCAGGAGGGCAGGCGGGGAAGGAGGCAGGAAAGTGATGGTCTGAGCGACGACACCGCCAGGTGCCCCCTCCTCGTCCTCTGACTCCCTCAGGTTTGCAGGAGGGAGAGCCACAGGTCGGTCATGTCCATATGCCCCCCAGTTCCTTGGTCGGCGCCCTTGGATCCTGGGCAGCAGTCTCCAGGCCCGCCTGTCCCAGAGGCAGACACCAGAGGGCGCCCCGCCACTGTCGCCTGCCCGGAGCTCGGGAGGAGGACTGTGTGCAGAGCACTGTGATCTGAGGTGCTGAACCAGTCTGCAGAGGTGGGTTTTGAGTTGCAATCTGGAAGGAGAAGGGGAAGAGGGCCTGCGTAACTCTTCTGGGTTATTTAGAAACCTTTGCACTGCATGGCGTCGTGGTGAACAAGTGGCTCCGGGTGGCAGGACCTGCTTTCTGGTTGACCTGCCCAGGGAAGGTGTCCTAAAGCCCTCTGAACTCCTTGAACACGAGGACACGGAGCCAAGTGCAGACCTGGGAGGGTGGCGCCACGCTTGTGGGCCACACGTCCAGCAGCCTCCTGCTGTTTGGAACTCAGTGGAGGGAGGGTCCCAAGGGGTCTGAGCCACCCAGAGGGCTGAAGTCAGCCACCTGCCAGACCTGTGAGGCCCAGGAGCAGAGCCCGGACCTCCTGCCTCCTGCACACCTTGGCTCTCCAGAACAGCGAGTTAGGCGGGAGCAGGGCTGCGCGGGGCTGCAGAGGGGGAAGGACCCAGGCTCTGCCCACTCAGCCCTGGCGTGGTGCATCCTCGCGGAGTCGGAGTGATTGACGTGGTTAAAGTGAGGAGTGAAGAATGAGCAACTGGAACCAGTTTGGCCATCTGGAGATGTGATTTGAGGTGGCGTCTTAGGTATTAGGTGCCTTGAAAACAGAACCAGCTGCGGTGATTGCAACCCCCAGTTCTTATGAAGATTCCTGTGCCGTGTGAGCCCTGAGGGCTTTAATGGAGGGGAGTGATTTTTTAAAAAAGGCTCTCCTGCCTTCTGCTTGGGCAGGTTGTTGGGGTGGGGACGGAGAGATGGTGTGGCAGTGAGCAGGTGGCAGTCTGGGTCTTTGCAGTCATTGTCAGGCCCTGACAAATGCCAGGTTCCCCAGCAGGCCACCTGCCTGACGTCAGCCCCCCGCCTGCCCTGTGAGGCCCAGCAGCCCCTCTCGGAGCCCTGATCCTGCAAACCTCTGGCTCTCCAGAACACAGTTAGGAGGGAGGATCCTCGCAGCAGGAGGGAGGACCCCACAGGCTCCCGGATGGACGAGGTCAACAGTTCTGACCACTTGCCCGTGCACTGGGAAGCTCTGCCCCAGGTCGAGTGGGACACAGGAGGACACTGATGGCTGAAGAGGAGGCCAGGGGCGACGGGAGGTGTGGTTTACTGTTGAACACTGCACCCCAGAGCATTGAGCTCTCCTTGGTGCTCCCTCCAGGTGAGCTGGACAGACCTCGGTGGGAAGGAAGTCACACCACAGGGGTGGGGGGAAGGGCGGTGTGCCCCACAGCATGATGGTGTGGAAAAATGACCCGGTCTTCATGCAGCTGAGAGGCAGGCCACTCCTGTGTTTGTCTGCGTCCCTCCTCAGAGCACGGGCACCTATCAACGGAAGTGCGCGTTCCCCTGTTGGACCAGAGCAGAACTGGGGCTCCGTGGAGCGGCCACTCTCCGGCCTGCAGGGTGCTTGCTGCAGGCTGTGTCAGGCCCTGCCTGCCAGACACAGAGCTGGTGGACAGAGCCCAGACTCACACCCATCAGTGTCCCTCCCCAGGGTGGCTTTCCCCAGCCCAGCAGGGGCCCAGGCTTGGCTTGTGTCTCCAGATGGCAGGGTCAGCGCATTCCCTTCTGTCCGTTGGGCGGGGAGGGGGGTTTAGGGTGGCGGTACCGGGCTTCTCTTTTTCCCTTCACCTCCATAGGAGTCTAAAAGCCACCGTGAGATTTAATTGAAGCTATTTTCAAAAGAGCATGTGATCTGCCTTGGGACTAAGCACTAAAACGGGAAAGCCAGGGAGACCTTCCCGTGACTCTAGAGTCAGGCTTTGAGGTGGGTGGCCGCCTGGCTCTGCCCTGGGCTCCGCAGCCTTTTCCTTGGAGAGAGACATTCGAATGTTCTCCTTTACCAGCAGGTGCCTCGGCTGGGGGCTGCAGGCAGCTCCCAGGAGGAGAAATCCTACCTTTCCTTTCCACCTCTGCACTCAGGGCTGATCTGTTGGTCACAGGGGACACCCAAGAGCAGAGGAAAGCCCTGTGTTCCTGAAGACTCTGCGAGAAGAAGAAATCCCAGAATATTCAATCCAAAGAAACAAAAATCGTTACCTTCCTCTTTCAAAGATATTGTGGCTAGGTAATGGAATTCAGGGGGCCCGAGGGGCTGCGGGGGACCCCCGCCACCAAGGTCCTGCACCCAGCAGACGTGCTCAGCTTGTGGCGTCTCCTGCGGTACTTGATGAATCTTACCGGGTGGACCCTCTTTGGGGTTGCGAGTGCTTCCTAGGCCAGGTCAGACTCTGGGTTTTAAAAATTGCAATGAGAGAGACGTCGTAGGACGCTGAGAGCCGGAAGCACCTGGCCTGTTTGGAATGCTCTACAGGGCAGCTCTCGGGGTCTCTGGCTTGCTCTGCTTCTCAGCCCTGGAGGTGGGCACCCAGGTGCCTGCTCCGAGGATCTGCTCAGGGGTGGCAGAGAATCAGCACCCAACCCCAGGCAGAGGGAGAGGCCGTGTCAGCATCTTATTACTTTCTAGTGATCATGGATTTGAGGTGAAAGCCAACCACAACTTCCTTTTATGTTTTGGGGAACTTCTTTTGCTCTCTATCTCTGTTTCTGTGTGTCTCTCCCTAATCTACACCTTCCCCAGGACAGAAGTTTCCTCCTTGGAGGAATCTAAGTTTGGCTTCCTCTTCTCTGGTTCAAACGTGCCATGGTGGCAGGATTTCACCAAAGGGAGGAAACATGGGAGACGTGGAGACGCCACCCTTGCCTGCAGGTTCATGCAGGGCCTGACGGCCCGAGAGTGCAGGGCCCTCGGGTGTGTGCCAGGGGCTCAGGTTCCTGGGGCCGCTGTGACAGGCCGGAGGGCTTGACCAGCAGACATTATTGTCACACACTCCTGGAAGCCGGAGGCCAGAGTGTGGCTGGGTTGGTTCCTTCCCTGCTTCTCTCCGGAGCTGGAAGTCCGGCCCTGCACAGCTGTGCAGTCCAAGTCCTTGGTCCTGACTCGGGTGCCTCTTTTGTGTCCTTTCCTAACAAAAATCCTCAAACTGGGAGTCAGTAACTTCCTTTTTGGCAAAACATAAAGTCCCTGTGGGACATTTGCAATTCTAAGACAGGTTAAATCTTCTAAATCCTGAGTTCCAGCCGTGGGGCTGGGCCCTGGACAGGTGTCCAGGGAGGACACGGTGCCTTCTGGGCATTTCCCCCGGGAGTGGGGCCTCTTGTGTGAGCAGCAAAGAGGAGATGGCGTGGCTTTAGGAATATGTTTGCAGATTTTCTTCTACAGTTTGGAAACCATCTGGCAGGTTATTTGGACTGTTTTAAAGAATTCGGTCACCTGTACAAACTCTTCCAGCTCAGGGCTGCAGACGGTGTTTTGGTTTCAGGCTGTTTTCCAGGATGATGTGTGTAGAACTGGATCTGTAAGAACTAGCTCAGGTGCCCCTGGAGCAGGCAGGGCCATCCCTGTGGGCCACCGCAGCTGGGCTTGCCTGGCGGTCCTCCCTGCACCTCACACTGCCACCCTGGGCTCTGGGGACCCTTGGCATCTCCAAGATGCTCATAGGTCTGAGTGTCTGCTTGGCCAGCTGCCAGTCGAGATGCCACTGCAGCTTCCCTGCAGAGTTGCATCCTTCTAGAGTGTTCTGGGAACCTCGGAGGGATTCTAAGAATCAACAGTGTACCATTCAAGGAGTCTCGTCAGCCTGTCCTTCCCTTTCTCCCTGTGAAGTGTGCCAGGGACGCCACGGGAGATGACCAGGCATCTGGCTCTATTCACAGGGCTACAGCGCTGTTCATGTAGCATCTCCCGTCCACGCTCACAGGTGGGTTCTGAGAGCCCAGATCCACAGGACACCTGTGCTTCTCACCCCCTCTCCTCTGCATTTGTTATTTATCTACCTTATTCTTTTACTTATTTCCCCAAAAGTGGCCTCCAGCTTCCTTGAGCTCAGTCATGCTATTGACTTCTGCTCTTGGGCAGGAATGAGGGACAGATTTAGGGGGTGGGAAGTAGGGGACAACTAGGTTGGACTGATGGGGACAGTAGGTGTGAAGAAGCATGTGGCTCACTGTGGGGACAGGAGGAGGGACAGGGTGTTGGTGGCTCACTGAGACTACGGAGCCTGCATGTGTCAGCAGCAGGCGAGGCTCCTGGGCCACCAGAGGGTGTCGGGTGGTTTGGGGCAGTGGTGGGGTTAGGGGTGGTGGTACGGAGGGCTGGGCTCTGGGGTGTGATGGGGCTGCGCTTGCTGAACCCCCTGGGCAGCCTGTGTGAGGCTGGTGCCGGCCTCTCTGGCAACTCTAGGTGCCGCTGGCGTGCGGCTGCTCCGTGAGTCTCCTGTGGGGCTCAGGTGGTGTCTGTCTGGGGAGGTGGCATCAGGTGCAAGGCCTCTATCCCAAAACCGCAGCCATGGAGGCCAGCCGTGACACCCAAGCAAGAGTCCCTGTCCAGTCAAGGACAGCATGGACGTGTCGATGGCCACCATGTCACTGCTCCTCATCTCGGCCTTTCCTGACACCTGCCTGTCATCCGTCCATCGCACTGGGCAGCTAGCCAGCCTGACAGATGGCAGCAGCACTGACCCGAGGGTGGTACCACGATAGACAGGACAGGTGGCCTGGTGACTCTGCCCTTCCTGGGAGCAGGCCGTGGTGCCTTGTGAGGGCTGTGTGCCGTGTCAGTGCTCACACCGGCTTCCGGCAGCTCCTGTTGTCCACGCCTGGAGCTGCCGCCCGGTGTCCCTGGCCGCCCTGGCCTGCTGCCTGGCAGTGGGCCCACAGGCAGGGTCCCAGTGGCCACGGGGTCAGAACAGACTTTCCCGTGAGCCATAATGGCAGATGAAGACTTAAGAGCGTGTCCCTCTGTTTTCCCACTGTCTGTCAGCATAGTTTTGACGATTGGATGTGATCCTAGTGCACAGGACGATGACAATGAGAGCGTCACCTACCGGGGGGAGAAGAGGCGGTGTCTGGGGAGAGGTGACAGTCCCAGCCCTGCTCCTTGCCACCAGTGCCCTTCCCCCTCCCCTTGTCCATGGAGACGGCAGGACCGAGCTCATAGGCCGGGGTGAGGATGAAGGGACTTTCCGTGTTGAGGGCAGCTGGCTTGGCTCAAGGCCGGTGCTTTCATGTAGCTGTGTCCTGTGAAAGGGAAGAGGCAGAGAAACACGCGCAGCTTCCTTCAGGTTGTGGGTCTAGGAAGACGCTGGGGAAGATGGGGATGGAGTGGGAGGTGGATGAGGGACAAGGGCAGAGAAAAGGGGGAAAACAGGCCGAGAGAGTCCTCAGGGCTTCAGGCCATCTGATGGCACTGTGGTGACATGATGAAGCCATCATGATGGCTTTGTGATGGCATCATCAAGGTACTGTGATGACATCATCAGGCCATCAAGATGACATCAGGGAACTGTGATGGCATCATTAAGCCACCATAAAGCCATTGTCATGTCACCACAGTGACATCATCAATACACAATGATGGCATCATTAAGACACCATCACGGCACCACAATGACATCATTGATACCACTATGCCATCACAATGACACCATAATGATGACATCAAGCTGTCACGATGACACCATGATGACATCATCAAGCCATCATGATGTCTCCATGGGAACATCACCAAGACAGTGGTGTAGGGAAGGAGATGGTGCTGCTGCTTCTTTGAACTCCAGCGGGATGCCTACAGAGCAGACCCGGGCAGACCTCTTCCTGCAACTCCCAGGCCCTTCCAGGCTAGCAACGCCCCCCACCCCTCAGCCTTCCTCCTCCTGCTCTTCTCTTTAGAGTACGCAATGACAAAGAGGAGGCCTTCTGTGGCTCCTTGGCACGGGCTCCTTGGAGGAGAGGGTGGTCTTGGCAGGCACGCAGCACACAGGAAGAAGCTGGTCACACTGCGGGTGCAGAAGACGCAGCAGAGCCAGGAGAGCAGGGGACTTGGTGCTGGGGTGCGCAGGTGGGGAGTTCCTGCTGTGGCGCCCTTTGCTGGCCTGGGCAGCCATCTGCCTGGCGTCAGAGAAGTCCAGGCTTGCAGGGCAGCCCGGGCAGCTTGCTCTGAACACCAGGTCAGGTGCTTTTACCCGGGGCCTCTGTGTGAGGCGCGTGCCGGGACATGGTGGGCTCCAGTGGTTTTCTGAAATGAGCTCTCGAACCTCCATTTAAACTCACGTGTTTAGTTGGCAGTAGGAAAGATCTAGGCTCTTAATCCAAGATGTTTTATAAGCTAACAAGAGAATTTATTCAATTTTATAAGGGTGATTTTACTCACAAGAGATTGTTAGGTCACAGACATTGAGTTAATTATAACACGGTTGGCAGTAAACTCAATTTTCCGGGGCAAACATTATTCATGACTCTAAGAGAACAGACTTGACCCTCTGCAACAAACATTCCAACAGACAATTTCCTATAACTAACATTTAAGGGAATCTCCAGTTCAAGCAGATTTAAGGTTACAGGTAGGTAATGAGGGCAGATTCTCTGAGGATGGAGGAAGCATGTGTCCAATTGTACTTAGCAGACAGAGCAGTTCAGATTTAATCTTAGGAAGATTTCATCCCTCTTGGCAGAGTCTATTTTGTTCTGCTACAGCACATGTTGTTGTAGAGTGAACAAACCCCATGCAAGTGGCTGGCAAGAGAGCATTCAGTGTAACAGACGCTACATTTTCATAGGTGATTGTTACCGTTTGGATGTGAGGTGTCCCCCAGAAGCTCATGTGTGAGACAATGCAAGAGGGTTCCGAGGTGAAATGGTGGGGTTGTGAGAGCCTTAACCAACTCAGTGCATTAATGTGCTGATAGGGATTAACTGGGTGGTGACTGTAGGCAGGTAGGGTGTGGCTGGAGGAGGTGGGTCCCTAGGGTGTGCCTGTGGGGTTTAGCAGAGAGCTCTCCCTCTCCCTCTCCCCCTCCCCTCCCCTCCCCCTCCCCTCCCCCTCCCCTCCCCCCCTCCCCCTCCTCTCCCCTCCCCCTCCTCTCCCCTCCCCCTCCCCTCCCCTCCCCCTCCGCCTCCCCTCCCCCTCCCCTCCCCCTCCCCCTCCCCCTCTTGGTGCCAAGTCCTGAGCACCTTCCCACCACCACACACTTCGGTCATGATTTTTGCCTCAGGCCTTAAGGAATGGAGTTGGCCACCTATGAACTGAGGAGTTCCCAAATAAACTTTTCCTGTTCTTGTCAGGTGTTTTGGTCACAGCAGCAAAAAAGCTGACCAAAACAGTCATTTTTGCTAGCGTGCAAACTATGAGCAAAAGAAGAGCAGGAAAAAGCCAAAGTAAGCAGAAGAAAAGGGTCTAAAGATCAGCAATCAGCAGGTAAACAAGAGAGAAGATCAACGAACGCAAGGTTGGTTCTTGGAGAAGATGAACAGAATTGGTAAATCTCCACCAGACTGACTGGGGAATAAAGGGATAAGGTCACCAATGGCAGGACTGAGAAGGGAATGTCCCCAGGGTCAACAGACTTTGCAAGGCTAAAAGATTCATGATTTAGATGAAATGGATGAGTTTCTTCAAAGACAGACACAGGAACTCGCTTCGGAAGAAACAGAGGTATTGAATATCCCTACATCTATTAAAAAATCAAATTGGTAATCACAAATCTCCACATAAAGAAAATGTAACCTAACCGGTGGATTCTACCAAAATTTAAGGAAGAGTTAATACCAGTTCTGAGGAACCTGCAGAGTCCCTCCCCCAAGGCCAGCAGCACTGGGCCCCAGTCCGGAGAAAGACCTTGCAAGACGTGAAACCCCGCCCCACCTTGGTCCACCGTGGAGTTGGATGCACACGCTCCCAACAGATTTTAGTGACTTGAATCTAAAAGTCAAGAAAATGTACATCTTGACTGTGGTGGTTAACTTTGGGAATCAGCTTGTCTGGAAGCTGGGTGTCTGTGAGGGTGTTTTTGGAGGAGATGGACGCTTGAGTAAGTGGATTGGGTGAAGAACATCCAGGTGGGCAGGCGTCCCCCAGCCCGCCAGGTGGGGACAGAACATTCACTTTCTCCTCTGAGGCTGGGACACCCATCTTCTGCTTTGGAGGCCAGAATTCTAGGGTCTCAGGCCCTTGAACTCAGAGTGAATCACACCTCTGACTTCCCTCTTCCCCCAGCTTGCAGACACAGAGTGGGACTTCCCAGCCCAGCCCCAGTGTTGTGGGAGGAAACTCACGCCACATCCTGTCTGTCTCCCATCTAGTATGTATCCATCTGTCTGTCTGTCTGTCTGTCTGTCTGTCTCTCTCTCTCTCTCTCTCTCTCTCTCTCTCATCTATCTATCTATCTATCTATCCTTCTGTCTATTATATCTATCTATTCATCGATCCTATCTATTCTTCCATCATATCTATCTGTCTATCTATTGTATCTATCTATCATCTATCTATTGTTCTATCCATCCATCCATCCATCTGTCATATCTACCTATCCATCCTGTCTCCTGTTGGTCCTATTTCTCTGGAGAACCCTACCAAAATAACAATCAACAGGGTTTTAATCTTAGGAATGTGAAGTTGGTTTAATATTAAAATATCGTGCCCAGCTGAGCCAGAAGAATTGCAAGTTCGAGGCCAGCCTGGGCAACCTAGTGAGACCCTGTCTGAAGATAAGAAATAGAAAAAGGGCTTTGGATATAACTTAGTAGTGAAGAGCACTCCTGGGTTAAGTTCCAGTACTACAGAAAAACAAATCAATGTCATTTAGCATATTTGCAAATTAGATAAGGACAAAGACCATACTGTCACCTCTTTAGAGACAGAAGGGACACTTGACAAAATCTAACTTCTGTTTCTGATGAAGGCTTCCAGTGACTGCTGTAAGGCTGTGACCACCTGCCTGGGTTCTGGTAACAGCTTTCCCCTTGCCCCGGGGGCTGGGGCTGGGGTCCTCCCCCAGCGCTGGCTCAGGGAGTACGTTCCCTCTGTCCCACCACAGCTTACCAACAGTCCCTTCACTACACTCAGTCAGTCCCCTCCAGTGTGCTCTGTGCTCACGGGACCATGATTGATGGGGTCTATCTAGAGACTCTGTTGCATCCTCGGGAATTGCCTAGTAAATCTATATTTTATAAACAACACAGCAGCACATGTATTTCCAAGTGTATGCACAATCAATACTAGCGATTGGGTATTCAATCAGCGCTTGGTTTAAATACAGATTTGTAGACCCCTTGTTATTATTTCTCAGACACCCAGCCAGTGTGCGGAGCCCTCAGCCTGGGAGTCCATGTTAGAGATCATTGCAGACTGCAGGGCTTGACTATTTCCTTAGAAATTACTTGTGACTTAAGTTGTGGTCCCAACCTGGCGGTCAGTAGAATCCCCGAGCCCTTTAAAAGGCTGGGTCCTAGGTGCCACCCCATACCTTCAGAGTTTTGCCCCAGTCACCTCTGATGATCAACACATCTGTGACCAACGACGTGAGGATCCAAGAGCTCCCCAGGGACTGGGAAGCTGGACTCGCAGCCTGGTTCTTGAAAACCCAGCTGAGCAGCCAGAGTCCACCGTTCATGTGGTGAAGCCAGCAAGCCAGGCACGGGAGACGCACGTCTGCTGTCCCTTTCCCATCGTGGACACACAGAAGACCTTCCCAGCCCTGTGAGGCAGTGGGCCCCGGCCACAGGCTGGGGCAGAGGCGAGTGGGTCACCAGGAGGCCGTGGTAGAACTGTGTGCGACTCTGTTCCCCTCCCTCCTGCCGACAGGAGTCACAGTCCCAGGAGGGGCCGCAAAACCCAACAGCTTGCACCTGCACGGGTCCCCTGGGGGCAGCCACTGGACAGTCTTCAGACACATGGTGAGCACACAGTGAACCTCATGTGACCGTCTAGAGCTGATTCTGACCCCGGCAAAACCCAGCCTGACACAATGGATGTGCTGATGCTGAGGTGCTGCACAACTACAATAAATCATGATTTAAAATATCATATGTATCTTGGGAAAATGTTTATTATGAGGTTTGTGAAAAAAAATCAAGCTACAAAGTTGCTTGAAGTTGATTTATAGTTGTGTAAAAACATACATGTCCCTGGACCCAAGTTCCCTGGGAATACATAGAAATTAAAATACTTGTGATGGGAATCAGGAGGCATTAAAAAGAAAAAGAGTCTTGCCTTTGAAACCTTCGACATGATTAGTTCTTCCTCCTCTTCCTCCGCGTCTGTCTGAAGATCGGGAGGTGGCCATTCGGGGCTGCTCTGTGGGGGGGTGTGGGAGAGGAACTGGGAGTTGGCAGCCTCGGGGCGGCCCGCAGCTGTCCTGGGCCTGGATGTCATGCACTTGTGTGAGGATTTGGTGAGGTTTCCAGGAGCAAACCTAGACTTGTGGTTGATCATTTCTCTGCTGTTCGTGTTTCCTATAATCATCACTTTGTTCTGCGCCAGGCTCTACTTAGGGTGCATCAGAGGGTGACCTGCCTCAGGTGGCGGTCCCCAACCAGGGACAGTTTTACCTTCCAGGCAGCTCTGCCATCATGGAGATATTTTTGATTGCTGGCATCTGGTGGGTGGTGGCCAGGGCTGCCGATCGTCTGTGATGGACAGGATACTGCGTCTCAAAGTGCCCAGCAGTGCCCTGGACAGGCCCCTGGTGGGCAAGAGGAGGACTTTGCCTTTCCTGCTTCGCAGCTTTGTAGGAGGAGCAGGGTGTTGCTACCCTGGTAGCTGACGACCTTGGAAAATCGAAGTCCCAGAACTCCAAGGGAAGATTAACGTCTGGGCCACCTTCCCAAGAAGCGCTTTGTTACAGGGCCCTGAGCTTGTTCCTCCTGGAGGAATGGTCTCATCAACATTAAAAAGTTTTAACTTGGAGGCAGGCAGGACCAGAGTGGTGTGGGAAGGTGAGTTTTGTGTTCCAAACCTGCCTCCCTGATCTTGTTGCTCGGCTTGACCTTGCCCTAATCCCCCCACAGGAGAGCACTGACCTTGCCCTAATCCCCCCCACAGGAGAGCACTGACCTTGCCCTAATTCCCCCACAGGAGACCACTAACCTTGCCCTAATCCTCCCCACAGGAGAGCACTGACCTTGCCCTAATCCCCCACAGGAGAGCACTGACCTTGCCCTAATCCTCCCCACAGGAGAGCACTGACCTTGCCCTAATCCCCCCACAGGAGAGCACTGACCTTGCCCTAATCCCCCCCACAGGAGAGCACTGACCTTGCCCTAATCCCCCCACAGGAGAGCACTGACCTTGCCCTAATCCCCCCACAGGAGAGCACTGACCTTGCCCTAATCCTCCCCACAGGAGAGCACTGACCTTGCCCTAATCCCCCCACAGGAGAGCACTGACCTTGACCTTGCCCTAATCCTCCCCACAGGAGAGCACTGACCTTGACCTTGCCCTAATCCTCCCCACAGGAGAGCACTGACCTTGCCCTAATCCTCCCCACAGGAGAGCACTGACCTTGCCCTAATCCCCCACAGGAGAGCACTGACCTTGACCTTGCCCTAATCCTCCCCACAGGAGAGCACTGACCTTGACCTTGCCCTAATCCTCCCCACAGGAGAGCACTGACCTTGCCCTAATCCCCCCACAGGAGAGCACTGACCTTGCCCTAATCCTCCCCACAGGAGAGCACTGACCTTGCCCTAATCCCCCACAGGAGAGCACTGACCTTGTCTTAATCCTCCCCACAGGAGAGCACTGACCTTGCCCTAATCCCCCCACAGGAGAGCACTGACCTTGCCCTAATCCTCCCCACAGGAGAGCACTGACCTTGCCCTAATCCCCCCACAGGAGAGCACTGACCTTGCCCTAATCCCCCCACAGGAGAGCACTGACCTTGCCCTAATCCCCCCACAGGAGAGCACTGACCTTGACCTAATTCCCCCACAGGAGAGCACTGACCTTGCCCTAATCCCCCCCACAGGAGAGCACTGACCTTGCCCTAATCCCCCCCACAGGAGAGCACTGACCTTGCCCTAATCCCCCCACAGGAGAGCACTGACCTTGCCCTAATCCCCCCACAGGAGAGCACTGACCTTGACCTTGCCCTAATCCTCCCCACAGGAGAGCACTGACCTTGCCCTAATCCTCCCCACAGGAGAGCACTGACCTTGCCCTAATCCCCCACAGGAGAGCACTGACCTTGCCCTAATCCTCCCCACAGGAGAGCACTGACCTTGCCCTAATCCCCCCACAGGAGAGCACTGACCTTGCCCTAATCCCCCCACAGGAGAGCACTGACCTTGCCCTAATCCCCCCACAGGAGAGCACTGACCTTGACCTAATTCCCCCACAGGAGAGCACTGACCTTGCCCTAATCCCCCCCACAGGAGAGCACTGACCTTGCCCTAATCCCCCCCACAGGAGAGCACTGACCTTGCCCTAATCCCCCCACAGGAGAGCACTGACCTTGCCCTAATCCCCCCACAGGAGAGCACTGACCTTGACCTTGCCCTAATCCTCCCCACAGGAGAGCACTGACCTTGCCCTAATCCTCCCCACAGGAGAGCACTGACCTTGCCCTAATCCCCCACAGGAGAGCACTGACCTTGACCTAATCCTCCCCACAGGAGAGCACTGACCTTGCCCTAATCCTCCCCACAGGAGAGCACTGACCTTGACCTAATCCTCCCCACAGGAGAGCACTGACCTTGCCCTAATCCTCCCCACAGGAGAGCACTGACCTTGCCCTAATCCCCCCACAGGAGAGCACTGACCTTGCCCTAATCCCCCCACAGGAGAGCACTGACCTTGCCCTAATCCCCCCACAGGAGAGCACTGACATTGCCCTAATCCCCCCCACAGGAGAGCACTGACCTTGCCCTAATCCTCCCACAGGAGAGCACTGACCTTGCCCTAATCCCACCACAGGAGAGCACTGTCCTTGCCCTAATCCCCCCCACAGGAGAGCACTGACCTTGCCCTAATCCTCCCACAGGAGAGCACTGACCTTGCCCTAATCCCCCCACAGGAGAGCACTGACCTTGACCTAATCCTCCCCCAGGAGAGCACTGACCTTGCCCTAATCCTCCCCACAGGAGAGCACTGACCTTGCCCTAATCCTCCCCACAGGAGAGCACTGACCTTGACCTAATCCCCCCACAGGAGAGCAATGACCTTGCCCTAATCCTCCCCACAGGAGAGCACTGACCTTGCCCTAATCCTCCACAGGAGAGCACTGACCTTGCCCTAATCCCCCACAGGAGAGCACTGACCTTGCCCTAATCCTCCCCACAGGAGAGCACTGACCTTGCCCTAATCCCCCACAGGAGAGCACTGACCTTGCCCTAATCCTCCCCACAGGAGAGCACTGACCTTGCCCTAATCCCCCCCACAGGAGAGCACTGACCTTGACCTAATCCTCCCCACAGGAGAGCACTGACCTTGCCCTAATCCTCCCACAGGAGAGCACTGACCTTGACCTGATCCTCCCCCAGGAGAGCACTGACCTTGCCCTAATCCCCCCCACAGGAGAGCACTGACCTTGACCTAATCCCCCCCACAGGAGAGCACTGACCTTGCCCTAATCCTCCCCCAGGAGAGCACTGACCTTGACCTAATCCTCCCCACAGGAGAGCACTGACCTTGCCCTAATCCTCCCCACAGGAGAGCACTGACCTTGACCTAATCCTCCCCACAGGAGAGCACTGACCTTGCCCTAATCCCCCCACAGGAGAGCACTGACCTTGCCCTAATCCCCCCCACAGGAGAGCACTGACCTTGACCTAATTCCCCCACAGGAGAGCACTGACCTTGCCCTAATCCCCCCACAAGAGAGCACTGACCTTGCCCTAATCCTCCCCACAGGAGAGCACTGACCTTGCCCTAATCCCCCCACAGGAGAGCACTGACCTTGCCCTAATCCTCCCACAGGAGAGCACTGACCTTGCCCTAATCCCCCCCACAGGAGAGCACTGACCTTGCCCTAATCCCCCCACAGGAGAGCACTGACCTTGACCTTGCCCTAATCCTCCCCACAGGAGAGCACTGACCTTGCCCTAATCCTCCCCACAGGAGAGCACTGACCTTGCCCTAATCCCCCCACAGGAGAGCATTGACCTTGCCCTAATCCCCCCACAGGAGAGCACTGACTTGCCCTAATCCCCCCACAGGAGAGCACTGACCTTGCCCTAATCCCCCACAGGAGAGCACTGACCTTGCCCTAATCCCCCACAGGAGAGCACTGACCTTGCCCTAATCCCCCCACAGGAGAGCACTGACCTTGCCCTAATCCCCCCACAGGAGAGCACTGACCTTGCCCTAATCCCCCCACAGGAGAGCACTGACCTTGCCCTAATCCCCCCACAGGAGAGCACTGACCTTGCCCTAATCCCCCCACAGGAGAGCACTGACCTTGCCCTAATCCCCCCCACAGGAGAGCACTGACCTTGCCCTAATCCTCCCCACAGGAGAGCACTGACCTTGACCTAATCCCCCCACAGGAGAGCACTGACCTTGACCTTGCCCTAATCCCCCCACAGGAGAGCACTGACCTTGCCCTAATCCCCCCACAGGAGAGCACTGACCTTGCCCTAATCCTCCCCACAGGAGAGCACTGACCTTGCCCTAATCCCCCCACAGGAGAGCACTGACCTTGCCCTAATACCCCCACAGGAGAGCACTGACCTTGCCCTAATCCTCCCCACAGGAGAGCACTGACCTTGCCCTAATCCTCCCCACAGGAGAGCACTGACCTTGACCTAATCCCCCCACAGGAGAGCACTGACCTTGCCCTAATCCCCCCACAGGAGAGCACTGACCTTGCCCTAATCCTCCCCACAGGAGAGCACTGACCTTGCCCTAATCCCCCCACAGGAGAGCACTGACCTTGCCCTAATCCCCCCACAGGAGAGCACTGACCTTGCCCTGATCCCCCCACAGGAGAGCACTGACCTTGACCTAATCCTCCCCCAGGAGAGCACTGACCTTGCCCTAATCCCCCCCACAGGAGAGCACTGACCTTGACCTAATCCCCCCCACAGGAGAGCACTGACCTTGCCCTAATCCTCCCCCAGGAGAGCACTGACCTTGACCTAATCCTCCCCACAGGAGAGCACTGACCTTGCCCTAATCCTCCCCACAGGAGAGCACTGACCTTGACCTAATCCTCCCCACAGGAGAGCACTGACCTTGCCCTAATCCTCCCCACAGGAGAGCACTGACCTTGCCCTAATCCCCCCACAGGAGAGCACTGACCTTGCCCTAATCCCCCCACAGGAGAGCACTGACCTTGCCCTAATCCCCCCACAGGAGAGCACTGACCTTGCCCTAATCCCCCCACAGGAGAGCACTGACCTTGCCCTGATCCCCCCACAGGAGAGCACTGACCTTGCCCTAATCCTCCCACAGGAGAGCACTGACCTTGCCCTAATCCCCCCCACAGGAGAGCACTGACCTTGCCCTAATCCTCCCACAGGAGAGCACTGACCTTGCCCTAATCCCCCCACAGGAGAGCACTGACCTTGCCCTAATCCCCCCCACAGGAGAGCACTGACCTTGCCCTAATCCTCCCACAGGAGAGCACTGACCTTGCCCTAATCCCCCCACAGGAGAGCACTGACCTTGACCTAATCCTCCCCCAGGAGAGCACTGACCTTGCCCTAATCCTCCCCACAGGAGAGCACTGACCTTGCCCTAATCCTCCCCACAGGAGAGCACTGACCTTGACCTAATCCCCCCACAGGAGAGCAATGACCTTGCCCTAATCCTCCCCACAGGAGAGCACTGACCTTGCCCTAATCCCCCACAGGAGAGCACTGACCTTGCCCTAATCCTCCACAGGAGAGCACTGACCTTGCCCTAATCCTCCACAGGAGAGCACTGACCTTGCCCTAATCCCCCACAGGAGAGCACTGACCTTGCCCTAATCCTCCCCACAGGAGAGCACTGACCTTGCCCTAATCCCCCACAGGAGAGCACTGACCTTGCCCTAATCCTCCCCACAGGAGAGCACTGACTTTGCCCTAATCCCCCCACAGGAGAGCACTGACCTTGCCCTAATCCCCCCCACAGGAGAGCACTGACCTTGACCTAATTCCCCCACAGGAGAGCACTGACCTTGCCCTAATCCCCCCACAAGAGAGCACTGACCTTGCCCTAATCCTCCCCACAGGAGAGCACTGACCTTGCCCTAATCCTCCCACAGGAGAGCACTGACCTTGCCCTAATCCCCCCCACAGGAGAGCACTGACCTTGCCCTAATCCCCCCACAGGAGAGCACTGACCTTGCCCTAATCCCCCCACAGGAGAGCACTGACCTTGACCTTGCCCTAATCCTCCCCACAGGAGAGCACTGACCTTGCCCTAATCCTCCCCACAGGAGAGCACTGACCTTGCCCTAATCCCCCCACAGGAGAGCATTGACCTTGCCCTAATCCCCCCACAGGAGAGCACTGACCTTGACCTAATCCTCCCACAGGAGAGCACTGACCTTGCCCTAATCCCCCCACAGGAGAGCACTGACCTTGCCCTAATCCCCCCACAGGAGAGCACTGACCTTGCCCTAATCCCCCCACAGGAGAGCACTGACCTTGCCCTAATCCCCCCACAGGAGAGCACTGACCTTGCCCTAATCCCCCCACAGGAGAGCACTGACCTTGACCTTGCCCTAATCCCCCCACAGGAGAGCACTGACCTTGCCCTAATCCCCCCACAGGAGAGCACTGACCTTGACCTTGCCCTAATCCTCCCCACAGGAGAGCACTGACCTTGCCCTAATCCCCCCACAGGAGAGCACTGACCTTGCCCTAATCCTCCCCACAGGAGAGCACTGACCTTGCTCTAATCCCCCCCACAGGAGAGCACTGACCTTGCCCTAATCCTCCCCACAGGAGAGCACTGACCTTGCCCTAATCCTCCCCACAGGAGAGCACTGACCTTGACCTAATCCTCCCCACAGGAGAGCACTGACCTTGCCCTAATCCCCCCACAGGAGAGCACTGACCTTGCCCTAATCCTCCCACAGGAGAGCACTGACCTTGCCCTAATCCCCCCACAGGAGAGCACTGACCTTGCCCTAATCCCCCCACAGGAGAGCACTGACCTTGACCTGATCCCCCCACAGGAGAGCACTGACTTTGACCTGATCCCCCCCCCAGGAGAGCACTGACCTTGCCCTAATCCCCCCACAGGAGAGCACTGACCTTGCCCTAATCCCCCCACAGGAGAGCACTGACCTTGCCCTAATCCTCCCCACAGGAGAGCACTGACCTTGCCCTAATCCTCCCCACAGGAGAGCACTGACCTTGACCTAATCCTCCCACAGGAGAGCACTGACCTTGCCCTAATCCCCCCACAGGAGAGCACTGACCTTGCCCTAATCCTCCCCACAGGAGAGCACTGACCTTGCCCTAATCCCCCCCACAGGAGAGCACTGACCTTGCCCTAATCCCCCCACAGGAGAGCATTGACCTTGCCCTAATCCCCCCACAGGAGAGCACTGACCTTGCCCTAATCCCCCCACAGGAGAGCACTGACCTTGCCCTAATCCCCCCCACAGGAGAGCACTGACCTTGCCCTAATCCCCCCACAGGAGAGCACTGACCTTGCCCTAATCCCCCCACAGGAGAGCACTGACCTTGCCCTAATCCTCCCCACAGGAGAGCACTGACCTTGACCTTGCCCTAATCCTCCCCACAGGAGAGCACTGACCTTGCCCTAATCCCCCCACAGG
The DNA here is from genome assembly GCF_052094955.1 of Ictidomys tridecemlineatus. Classification (NCBI taxonomy): domain Eukaryota; kingdom Metazoa; phylum Chordata; class Mammalia; order Rodentia; family Sciuridae; genus Ictidomys; species Ictidomys tridecemlineatus. Next base: position 227,347,040 of record NC_135478.1, read on the forward strand.
AGAGCACTGACCTTGACCTTGCCCTAATCCTCCCCACAGGAGAGCACTGACCTTGACCTTGCCCTAATCCTCCCCACAGGAGAGCACTGACCTTGCCCTAATCCTCCCCACAGGAGAGCACTGACCTTGCCCTAATCCCCCACAGGAGAGCACTGACCTTGACCTTGCCCTAATCCTCCCCACAGGAGAGCACTGACCTTGACCTTGCCCTAATCCTCCCCACAGGAGAGCACTGACCTTGCCCTAATCCTCCCCACAGGAGAGCACTGACCTTGCCCTAATCCCCCACAGGAGAGCACTGACCTTGCCCTAATCCTCCCACAGGAGAGCACTGACCTTGTCTTAATCCTCCCCACAGGAGAGCACTGACCTTGCCCTAATCCCCCCACAGGAGAGCACTGACCTTGCCCTAATCCTCCCCACAGGAGAGCACTGACCTTGCCCTAATCCCCCCACAGGAGAGCACTGACCTTGCCCTAATCCCCCCACAGGAGAGCACTGACCTTGCCCTAATCCCCCCCACAGGAGAGCACTGACCTTGCCCTAATCCCCCCACAGGAGAGCACTGACCTTGCCCTAATCCCCCCACAGGAGAGCACTGACCTTGACCTTGCCCTAATCCTCCCCACAGGAGAGCACTGACCTTGACCTTGCCCTAATCCTCCCCACAGGAGAGCACTGACCTTGCCCTAATCCTCCCCACAGGAGAGCACTGACCTTGCCCTAATCCCCCACAGGAGAGCACTGACCTTGCCCTAATCCTCCCACAGGAGAGCACTGACCTTGTCCTAATCCTCCCCACAGGAGAGCACTGACCTTGCCCTAATCCTCCCCCAGGAGAGCACTGACCTTGACCTAATCCTCCCCACAGGAGAGCACTGACCTTGCCCTAATCCTCCCCACAGGAGAGCACTGACCTTGACCTAATCCTCCCCACAGGAGAGCACTGACCTTGCCCTAATCCTCCCCACAGGAGAGCACTGACCTTGCCCTAATCCCCCCACAGGAGAGCACTGACCTTGCCCTAATCCCCCCACAGGAGAGCACTGACCTTGCCCTAATCCCCCCACAGGAGAGCACTGACCTTGCCCTAATCCCCCCCACAGGAGAGCACTGACCTTGCCCTAATCCTCCCACAGGAGAGCACTGACCTTGCCCTAATCCCCCCACAGGAGAGCACTGACCTTG